>NC_061113.1:242251928-242353419 GCF_002878395.1 Capsicum annuum
AATAATGGTGAGAATTGCTTTTAGTGCCACTGTAATTTAGGTTTTCAAAAGTTTGGTAATTCAGTTTATCGGTTTTCGGTGATTGTTTGACCAGTTCCGTATAGTTTTCGGCACATAATTGGAGAAAAAGTTCAGAAATGAAGATGCATTTCTGCCACTGTAGTATGCAGCCCTCTGCCATTACTCGGTGAGAATTGCTTTTCGTGCCACTGTAGCATGCAGCCCTATGCCAAAACAGCTACGCAAGCTGCACACTCCAGTGAGACAGCTTTGAACATTCTATTTGGTCAACTATCTAAGCAAAATTCAAAATAAAAAATTTCAGGTATTGAATCATACTTCTTGCAAGATGTATTTTGGTGCTCTCTTCTGTCAGCTTCTAGAATAGAATAGTTATCTCTTCCCCCTCCTCCTCGTCCTCTCTGTCTTGCTTTTCATGTCTGAATCTGATCAATGATTTTGTGGATAGATAGAATTCCTCTTGCAGTCATTACTAAGCCTTGCTTTCTCTGCATGCAGTCACCGGAACTTATATGTTAAGATGGTTTACTTTTTTCTTTTGATGCTGCAAGAGTATGAGCTATTTTGTCGAGATGCTTATATTCTTTGATTCCAGGTAAAAAGTTGTCGTGGCCTACTGGGTAATAACGGTTGGTGCTGGACACCTTACTGCTCTATCGTTCTATTTTTGTAGTCCTAATTCTTAGGAATTTGTTTTGACTTTCTCCTGTTATTTAGGCTCTACTGGATATTCATTATCCCTTTCCAAGTCTATCTTGGCTGATATAGATCTTGTGCAAATTCTTTATATACCTTCCATACAATCAGTAAAGACGATAACTATTTTCCCATCTTCTGGTTTTGCCTCTATATGGTATCGGACCACTTCTAAGTACTCCCATGAGTTGATCCTCTTTTTTTTCTGCTTACTCGTCCAAATGGCCACTAATACTTCTGTAACCAATGTCGGTGGAGTCAACAACTCTAATACTATTGTGCAGTTTAATCTTGTTACTCAACTGCCCATAAAATTACCCTGCAGTCACAATTTCTCGCTGTGGAAAGTTCAAGTTTCAATGCTTATGCATGGTCACAATCTTTATGGGCATCAAGATGGCTCTATCCCTGAGCCTACTCGCACCATCTCTCAAAACAATCAAGATGCTGATAATTCTGAGTTCCTTACTTGGTATCACAAAGATCAGCTAATTCAAAATGCTATCTTGGCCTTCGATTATCCTACACTTGCCCCCACTATTGCTATTGCAGTCCTCGCCAAAGTTGCCTAGGATGCTTTGCTTATTGCATATGCAAACAAATCTCAAACAAGAATTTTTGCTTGTTAGACTGACTGGCACGCCTTACTAAAGAGTCTTGTCCATTCACATATTATCTTAATCAAGTTCGTTCACTTTGTGATGAACTTGCAACTGTTGGTGCGCTGGTATCAAAACCAGAACTCACTGTTAAAATTCTCATTGACTCGGATCTGAATTTTAAGAACTCTCTGCTGCCATTTGTGCATGAGATTCTTGTATATCCTGTGAAGAGCTTTACGAAAAGCTTTTAGATTATGAGTTTTTCCTACAACATAAGGAAGCCAAGAAGCCTTTATCAACTTTTATTACAGTTGCTATAGCACAAAAGATGAGCACAACTCCTTCTCGCTAGGGTAACAGTAATTACTCTAGCAATCGTCGTCCAGGTGAGAACACTCCTGCCAACAATCAGCAGTGGCGAGCACAACGCCCACAAAGAAACAACCACCAGCAGCCTTCTGACAAAAACCTTTGCTGCCAACTTTGTGATCACATAAGTCATTCGTCTATAGTCTGCAGATCGTAGTCGCATGACCTTCTGCAAGCCCAGGCAAACTTTGCTACTCGTTTTCCTCCTCAACAAACCCCTTCGATCATGGATAGTGGAGCCACTCATTATATTACATCTTATGCTCAAAGCCTAGCTACTGTACATGATTATCATGACACTGAAGAGATAACTATGGGCAATGGCAACATCATTCCAATATCCCATACCGGTAATGCTAATATAAGTGCATCAAATCATCATTTCAAACTTCTCAATACTTTATGCTCCTATATCATAAAAAATATTTTTGTTTCTAAGTGTTGCATTGATAATCATTTCCTCTATTGAACTTTTCCCTTTCCATTATCTTTTGAAAGATCTGAGATTTTTTGGTAGTACCGGTGAACCAGATGGCCGCGGCGATGGAATCTGGGACGGAGGACTTGTAGTATCTCTCTAGATCTGGCAAAAACGAAAGACCCCCTAACATAATTCGAATGGAGGCTGACCACTGAGCCCACTCTTGCCTCGCGGGGCGGGCCCCTGTGGTTGCGAGCTGGAGCTGCCATAGCTTACGGGGGAGTTTCCAGTTTGTGGGCATAATAAAGATGAGTTATATGAGTGGCCACCGAGTTGTACACATCTTTCTCTTCAATGCAATGTGGTTGTTCCAACTCATGCGTCGCATCGACGTTTAGGCCATCCTAATTGCCGTGTTTTAAATACTATCTTGAATAATTTTTCCTTCTTGTTGTAGATCCTAAAGCTTGTTCCATTTGTAATTCTTGTTATTCAAATAAAACACACAGGTTGACTTTCTCTGAAAATTAATTGCAAAGTAATAAGCTTCTATAAATCCTTTATAACGATTTATGGATTAATCTTTGGTTTTGTCAATTGATAAAAAAAAGATATTATGTTTTATTTGTTGATCAGTTCTCAAAATACATGTGATTATTCACTTTAAAATAAAAAAATGAAACACTGGAAGTGTATAAGCTTTGCATCCATTGCTTGAACAAAGGTTCAACACGAAAATTCAATCTTTTTACACTGATGGTGGTGGCGAATTTCAGAGTTTACAGTCCTATATCATAACACATAGCATAGAACACTTAGTGTCACCCCCTTGTATTTCACTCCGAGTTGCCTTAGTCGAAAGACGACACCTGCATGTTATTGAAACTGTCAAAGCCTTGCTGCACCGAGTGTCTTTACCATCACATTTTTTGAGATTTGCCTATCAACAAGTTGTTTTTCTTATAAAGAGGATAACTACACCCAATCTTTAGCATAAGAGCCCCTTTCAAATTTTATTTCAAACTATCTCAAGTATGACTCCATTAAAGTATTTGGTTGCTTGTGTTATCCGTGGCTCACACCATATGCCAAAAAAGAAAGTAGAGCCCCATTCTACAGTATGTGTTTATGTAGGATTTTTGAATAAATAGTACTGTCATCAATGTTTTGATCCTTTTAACTTCCAAAATATATTTATCACACGACGTTTTATTTTTGGAAAATCAGTTCCCATTTGAAAATATTTTTTCCACCTTTATCATGACTTCTTTTTAATTAGTTGTGGTTTGTTTGCTTCCTTGTATTAGTGTTTATTGGTTTTTGTTCTTGGTATTTGGCATGTTTTTTGAGTTGTTTTTTGCTTTTTGTTGGAGTGGTGGCTTTGGTAGTGAATGGTAAGCAAGGGTCATGTCCTAAGTGGCTGGTGTTAGGGTAAGGGTCTGGTATTGGGTTAGGTTTGGGGTATGGGGTGTGGGGTATTGGAGGTAGGGTGGGTGGGGGTAAGTATGATACGAGAGTTGATAGGTTGAGGGTAGGGTCCTGGAACATAAGGACCTTTCAGGTAAGTCCATAGAGCTTGTAAAGATTCTTAGGAAAAGGATAATCAATATTGCGTGTGTCCAGGAGACCAAGTGGGTAGGCTCTACGGCTAGGGATGTCGATGGGTAAAAGTTGTGGTAATTAGGTAGTGAGAGGCATAGGAATGAAGTAGGTATCTTAGTAGACGAAGAGCTTGGGCGGCAGGTAGTGGAGGTTAAGAGGACCAGTGATAGGTGATAGGTTGCTGATTATTAAGTTTGTCATTGGAGGGTTTACTCTGAACATTTGTAATGCTTATGCGTCTCAGGTAGACTTGGACAAAGAGGAGAAAAAGATATTTTATGAGGTTTTTGACGAGGTGGTGAGTGACATTTCTAGCTTTGAGAAGATTTTCATAAGAAGAGATTTCAATGGGCACATCGAGTCATTGCCGAGAGGCTATGACGATGTGCATGGAGGCTTTAGTTTTGGGGATAGGAATGGAAAAGGGGGTTGCTCTTTTGGATTTTGCGAGGGCCTTTGGATTGGTGGTATTGAACTAGAATTTCTTGAAGGACCACTTGATTACTTTTCAGAGTGCGGTAGCCAAGACTCAGAATGTTTTTTTGCTGCTTAGGATGGGGGATCGAGCATTGTATAAGGACTGTAAGGTCATTCCTGGTGAGAATCTTGCGACCCAACATAGGCTTTTGGTAATGGACGTGGATATCAAGAAGGGTAAGAAGATGAGAGGTGGGGATGCTCGACCCAAAATTAGGTGGGGTGGCTTGACTCTGGCTAGTGCTTTGGAGATAGGGGATATAACGCCCCGGGACTATACCCTGGACACCACACGGTGCTTACGGTCACAAGTGACCACAAGTTAACCCATGAATTGATATCTACTGTGAGCATTGAAAAATATTAACAAAATAACACTTGCGAAATTTCTGAATACGCCATAAGGTTTTAAAACTTAGTTCTGATAATATCTGTAACACAATACTGACAATATTGATATCGACTGATGACCAAAACTGAAAACTAACTAATTATCTGTACTAGTCTGAAAAGACTTGTAACGCCCCGAAAACGGGTCCCAGAGCATCACACGGTGCTTGAGGCTATGAGTAGCCCCAAGCTAACCCTTTGAGCCATTTTCATTTAGTTCAACACGAATCAACGGGGTTTCCATAAATAACCCTCAAATATCAACGGAGTAATCATCATCCATGATAAAAGAATTTTAGAAAAATAACAAAATACGACTTATTAGTCAACTCCCAACATCTATACTAGTCTGACAAGCCTCTAAGAAAATCAATAAAACCAGCGAGCCATTGAGACACGCCCCAACTGACTCATACTCAGTTATCAAATATAAATAATTCCGTGAAACCAACATCAGACATCACGTCCTCGGAACATGAGGACTCACCATAACAGAGGATGTAGAACAGCGTGCCCGAAGAATCACTGTCGAACCTGGAACTGAACACCTGAACCTACATTCCGAGAAAATGCAGCCCACATCCGAAGATGGGGGTCAATAACATGGAAAGGAACCGAGTATATGGGGGTGTATGTAGTTTTATAAACATCATCATCATAAATATTTGTAAGAAATATGCAGGATGTATGAAAGACTCACATAGCCCGAAGAAAATCATCATAATCATGAGAGGATGAAATAAGTATAATAACACATGTGAGTCATCATATAATTTGTCAATCATTTTCAGTTCATCAAGAATATCAATTCTCATAATGTAAATATCATTTAAATCTTTCGAAAGAATAACTTTCACAATTCCACTTTCAAATCACTTCACCGTTCACCATAGACACAAGGAAACACACACACACAGGGAGATGCTATAACCGACATAAACCATGTGAGCTACATGGAGTCCAACGTAAAACCCACGTTGGGGAGAGTCGTCCTATCCTTGCCATCGGAGTAGGACTATCGATATCAAATCCACACAAACTAGTGATCACTATATAAATCAGCCTCAGGCTCACTCCTACAGGGGCACGTAGTTCTAGGAAAGTAAGGTCGCTTTATACCTCCCACTCAGTGCTAAAGATTTTTCCCGGACTTAGCTCAGATCATTTCAAAGAAAATCCACAACAAAATAATTTCAGTAATATATAAATATACGTTGGGAGCCATCATGCTTCCCATCTATCAAAATCAACCACGTTGTGGATTTCTTTCACACTCGAGTTCAAAACAACTCCATTAAGACCAAAAGGTCAAATCATTCAAAATATCTCAAATATTCAACATCAACGTTCTTATAACACACACTTTCTAAAAAAAACACAATTTCTAATGGGGATTCACGACCCAAATATCAAAATCATGATAAATATCGTTCAAGATTCATGCTTTATATCTCCACACATGTAAATTCATCTTTCAAAATCATAAACATCAAGATTTTATAATAATCATCATAAGATATGGGTTCATGCTTCAAATTCATAAAAGTCAAATAAAAATCATGTCTTTGTAAAGAAAATTATTTTTGGGCACAAGAACGAAAGAGAGTTCTTGTTGAAAAAACCCACATACCTTGAATGATGAACTTTAGATCGATACTCATTTTTGAGATGTTAATAGTGTCTTTGAATGATGGTTCTTGGAGTTCTTGAACTAGGAACTTAGAATCTTGAATGAATTTGTAGAATTAATGGTGAACTTTGGAGGTTCTTGAAGTTGTTGAACTAGGAACTTGGAATCTTGAATGAATTTGCAGAATTAATGGTGAACTTTGGAGGTTCTTGAAGTTGGATGTAAGAGATTAGGGTTTTCTATTTGAGGGAATTTGATGAAATATAACATATAATTCTTCTAATAGGCATTAATATAGGGTTTTGATGGATTTTGGGTGAGGGGGAATGACCAAAACGCCCTTAAAAATTAAATTATTCTCAAATCTGTCCTTTGGTGGACTATTTTGATAGTCTGAAGTAGATCAACCATAACGTTTTACTCCGATATCCAAATTAGATGAAACTAATTTCATTAGAAAGAAGACTCTCATATATTTCCATTGATATATAGCATATCACCCAGATCATTGTGTACTAAGAGTTATGATCATTTGAAGTTGACCCTAAAATTTGCTTTTGATAGGCTGAAGTAGATCGACCATAACCTTTTGCTCCGATAGACAAATTGGATGGAACTAATTTCACTGGAAAGAGGACTCGCAGAGCTTTCCTTTGATATATAGTAGATCACCCAGATCATTATGTACAAAGAGTTATGATCATTTAAATTTGGAACAAAAATACGCCAGGCCTTAGTACTTTTTCCTGCACGTTTTACTGTTCACTACTATTCACGGTTCGATCGAAATGTTTATAACTCGTCGCTCGGGTGTCCGTCTTGGATGATCCATATATTGTTGGAAAGCGTATTCGATACTCTACGCAATGGTGGGTCATAATCTAAGACATTCCATACGAAAAAATTTATAATTCATTCTAAAAGATAGAACCCAACACGTTTACACACAAAATTTCAACGAAAAATTTCCTGGGGTATGACAAGCCTCTACTGACTAACTGTGGAGATGATGGGACAAACCCCCAACTAACTCCAACTGAATAGAAAATACTAAATTAATAAGGTAACTTTAGATAGATAACTATGTCCTCAAAGTATGAGGACTCACCACTGCTACAACTGATAATTTGGTATGTCTATGCGCGATCAGGGAACTGAGCATCTGAACCTATGATATGAGACATCATAGCACAAGGACTGAGTATATGATCAGTACTTTAAATGTACTGGTATGCTAGATGGGGTTAGGATGATATGCATGGGCTCATGTACATGAATAATACTTACTGAATAGCATGAGAGAACTGAATAACTAACATGAATGCGTGAATGCTGTAAAATTTGAGAATGCATAACCAAGCATATAACATGATTCTAAAAATAGTCTGTAAACTAAAATACTGAAATCTGATAACATAACTGATAATTATATGCTATGGTCAATGCAAACCTGAATTGAAGTATACTGAATACTGAACTGATACTATGAGAGCTAGCTATAACCGACATTCCCTAATATACTATCAGGGTCCAACCTGTAACCCAGTTGGAAGGGTGTCATTATCGTGCCATGGGTACTAACACTGGTTGTATGGATCTACTAATCTGAAGTCCCGAAGAATGAGGGTGTCATGCCTATCTGATGGGGGACCCCTCAAATCTATGGCGGCACTATAGGTCTGGAACTTAGGGACTATTACTAACATCTCATGCCTACTGATGAGGGAGATGGGTGTCTCATGCCTACTGACGAGAGATATGCGATCCCTATGTTCACTCGGTGCTAAGGTTTACTCCCAACTGAAAGACACTGAATGATTAGACTGAACTAAGTTTAACTGATTATGAATTCTGATAGTGTTCATTATGGTAATAATAACTGAGACATCAACTATGCTCATGGTTTATCTGAACTATTCTATAACTACTGAAATTCTGTAAACAACTAAGTTTTTGGGTATTCATAACCCCCAGGACTCGATGTCATTAATAATAATATCATACTAAAACTTTGAGGACAGGACATGTAGTCAATATTCAAAAGTCATTCTTTGAGACATTTCATCAAACACTTGCAATGCATGGCTTGATAAGGGTGTACCAAGCTGTCCAATAAGTTCACGGCCATTCACACGTAGCTAAGCTCGAGAGTTACAAAAACTCCAAGCTATGTTCATGCAAATGACCGTGTGTGAGTTGGTACTTGAGCCATCTAATGGTTTAAATGTTTTTAAGTATGAAGAAGAGTCTTGAAGTGTAATAAACTAACACTCCAAGACCACCCCTTGGCAAGGGTAGGATGGTCATTGTTCTCTTACTTTGTGGTGTAAATAGATAGTATTAGGGTTATTTGAAGTTAGTTCATTCATGATATTTTGAGAAAAAGAACTTGTAATATTTTTTAACTACTCTCTTCCATTGGGAGGTCCAAAACCGAAACTCACAAGTGGAGTGACACTTGGGTTATATTTTGGCTAGAAACTTAGGTCTTGAGGTTCATGAGTTTCTCTTGGTCCAAGTAAGAGTTTGGTGTTAACATCATTAATCTTAGGGTCCTTACATGTTGTTAGGGTTCTTAGATACTTGAATATTGTATGTCAAACTATATATCCATCTCTCTTGATATCATTGTATTATTGTTTAATTTTGAAGACTAGTGAAGCCGTGTGGGGCTCTTTTCAATTCACTAGAATTGTTGAACTATTTGTTCTTGTTGTCAACTTCTTTCTCTTGTTATAAACGAAATCTTGGAGACTAGTGAAGCCGTGTGTGGCCTATTTCGATTCACTAGCACCTTGTTGTTCATCTTGTTGTTCTTGTGATAACTTGTAACGCCCCGTAAAAGTCATGCATGGATTAGACTTTAATAGAGTGCTCTTAGACTTAAAAACTTGGAAAATTTTTCTAAGTGTAACTTAGAGTCATTTTAGCTGGCAATCTTCGAGATACAACTTTTCAACCTTTCCGACCTCCGTTTTTAGATTTTCAAGTTGCGTTATGATCAGACAAGCTCATAGTACATCTCGGATAAGTTTCAAAATTTTTCGAAATGCATAAGGTTGCATTGGGATTTCAAAACAGTAGCAAAACGCATAGCCTGTTGCCCAGTTTTCCGCATTTCAGGGTCAATTTCAAACGATCATAACTCTCTGAATATAATAAACTGGGAGAGATTCTACCTATCAAATGAAAGCTCTTTGAGTTTTATTTCTAATGCAACTGGTTTCATCCAAATCCAACATCTGAGTAAGGAGTTATACCCGTTTTACTTCAGCCTGTCAGTTTGTCAACTGAGGGACAGTTTCGACTTTGTTTTCTTAGGGGCATTTTAGTCATTTCACCTCACCCAAATTTTGTCTATAACACCATATTTATCCCCCAATTCATCAAAATATAATCCTTTTCTCTAATTTTCTCTCAAGAACACCCCTTAGGGTTTCAAACAAAAATCCCAAATAACTCAAGATTCAACCGTGGGTTTTGGAAGATAATTAGAGATTTGGAATCCCCACATTGTAGGCTTCAAGAATCATCCCTCAATTTCTTAAATAGAGGTACGCGGGGTTTTCCTAAATTCTCATGGGCATAGAAAAATCATGTTTTAGAATGGGGTTTTTGAATCTATATATATATTCATGTATTAAATGTTTTAACATCATTGTTTTAGTCTTTTGACCTTTCCCAAAGTAATTTGAGAATATGAATGTATGAAACTATGTATTTAAGAATGAATTCTTGTGAGAGCATGATTTTTGGTGAATTCCCTCCTATTATGATTTTTTCAGATTTCTCATAGCATATGAATTGTTTTGCAATGCATCCTTGAAAAGAACTATATGAAATGATTGAACTCTTGTTATGATTTAAAGGTGGTTTTAAATCACTAAAGAGGGAATCTAGCATGAATGTTTAATGTTCATAATGCATGTAATGAAAGAGTGCATGGATTTGCTAAAGGCACTAGACCAACATATGTTGATGAAGTATTTACATGATTTTGATTTGAGTTTCGAAACACAAAATCTTCTATATCAGTTGCATGTTTTTGGTGGTCTAAATTATGCTTTAAATAAAAGATTTAGATTAATGTATTATGGCTCAGAAATCATGACTTGCAAGTCTTGGTATGACGATACCAATTCAGACCAATGCCATATCAGACTCAGACTAATAAACATTTCAGACTATCATGATTTTAGACATTCAGAATGTTGCATATACAAAAAAGGTTAAAAATGGGCATATAGAGATGTTAGGTGGTTCCCTGAAGAGGGCTTGAGTTCAAGCAACTCATTTTCTAAAATCGTGGTTTGCCGACCTGAATATATTATTATACGCTGACTTAAGTTTCTTGTGGCATATCAGATTCAGGAACTCCAACCCTTGCGGCATACTCAGGTTGGAGGCTTCCCCGCTGAGTCAATGGCAGATTCCATATCGCGCGTGGAATATCAGACTTGTAGGGGATACCACTTAACTCAGAAGTAATACACAGATCAAAATTTAAAAGTTACAGACAGGTTATATGTTTTCAGAAAGTGCGCATGTGTTTTTAGAAGCTATTTTATACGTGATGTGTTGATGAAAATTGCTCTCATCTATTATATATATGTTCAAATACTTTATTTTGGATTGCTTCACGTGCCTGTACATTTGTGCTGACCCCCCCTCCTTTCAGGTTTTGAGACATAGTCTAGGGGTCCAGATAAACAGTAGATATTTCAAATCACAGAGTAGATTATGCAATGGTGAGCCTTCTATAATCCAGAAGGCCTGTTTACTTTCTGATATTTATCTTTAGTCATGTTTTGGTCTACTGGGGTCCATGTCCCAATTTTTAGATAGTTTTGTTTAGTTTATAGTAGAGATTTCGCAGACTGAGTCAGACATTATTATTATCCAGATATATTTTGGATTTCAATTTTTTGGTATTATGATCACATTCAGACTGATCATGTTTCCATATTAGATTTCTATTTCCGCATTATCTTTTATTATATGAATGTTGTGCATAATTACTAGATAGACAGAGGGCGTCTCGGGCCTTCACGGTTCGGGAATGCTCGTCACGGACAGGGCCCCGATTTAGGGCGTGACAAACTTGGTATCAAAGCACAGTTCATGGTCCTAGGGTGTCTGCAAAATCACGTCGGTAGAGTCTTGTTTATGGGTGTGTAGCGCGCCACCCTTATAAGAAAGAGGCTACTAGGCGTTTAGGAATGTCTCTCTTTCTTCATGTTCTAGTTCGTGCAATAGAGTCAAAATGTTCCTCTTTCATACTCTAATCCGTACTATGGTGTCGCCCATACGAAAGTAAAAAGTCATCCCAAATTCTTTCCTTACTCTAATGTCCTCAGATATGTCTCATTATTGAGGTGATTCAAGTGCAGAAGTTTAGAATCTAAATGGTATGGTCCTTTCTGATTGAACCATATAAGAGTTAAAATTTGTGCAAGGACTTGAGAAGAGTCCGTTAGTGCTTCAATGTGTATTTATTTCGATGTAAACATTGATCCTGATGGAATCATGCTTTTCAGCTTGAGGTATTAATTGCATTTAGTCCCCTTCAAATTTATGTTATAAATGTCTTACTTAAGGGGGGATGATGTGTAGTAGAATTTTGGAACTATATTTCCACCCGAATAGTAGTATGCGTTAAAGTGTTGTTGTCATGACCTATTGGTAGTGAAATTAGACCAAGAAGTTGGTGATGTGAAGTCACAAAGTTAGAAGTCAGAGTGAGGATGACTTTTGTGTAAATAAATATTTTAGTTGAATAACCGATGTTCGAGAATGATTTACCCCCTTACGGTGATAGACTAATGTGGTAACTAGCAGCATGTGTGGATGGTATGGTAGTCCGTGGAGGAAGTGTTTTACTCCGATTTTATTTATACAGAGGAAGATGTGTATTCTTAGTTCATTGGAAATTGCGTATTAAATTTCTATCTCATGTAATATTGTCATCAAGGTGTTGTTGAAAAAAAATAAAGTCTAGTGAAGCTATGTGGGGCTCTTTCGATTCACTGGCATAGTTGACTTGTCATTCATCTCATTTTCTTGTTCAAAATACAAAATCAAAGTATAGTGAAGCCGTGTGAGGCCTATTTCGATTCACTAGCAACTTATTTTCAAACTTGTTGTTCTTGTGTTGGTTTAATATATGTATAGTTGGATTTGTTTGCATGAGATTGGTTTGGTAAAGAGGTGATTCATCCTTGTGTGTTGTTTAGTAGAAGGTAGAGAAAGAGTTGTTAGTTAGGGTGATTTATCGGTTGGTTGAAGTGTGAAAATGGCTATATTAGCCAGTAAGTTATAAGTATAGACTCATGGTTGTTTGTGAAATTTGAAGGTAGTCTAAATGTATGCTTGGGTAAGTAAGCGTGATGTGAGAAGCCGTATAAGTAGATAAGATTGTATGGGGTTATAGTATAAGATTAATGTCGATCATGTCTATTATGTGACTTTATCCCTTGACCTTCTTTTCCTTGGTAGTTGTAAACTAGTACTACTTGTGAGAAGGTATGTAGTAGATTTTTGAGGTATAGTAGTAATGTCATAAAGGTGCTTTGATCGTGGATAGTAGCTAGATAAAATCAGGTATTTGGGGTAGAATGTCCCAATTTGATGGACTAGTAAATTATGTTGTATTCTTCATGGGTGGTATTTACTGAATAAAACAAGTATGAGCTGATGCCTATGATGCCTTACAACATGTATTTATAGTACCTAAAAGTCCCTAAGTCAACAAGGTACAACAATGCAAGCTATACAATTATCAACTACAAGCTGAAAATCTGAAAATCCTGCACATGCATGCTGAAATTTCTGCACATGCATGCCAACCTTTGTGGACCTTTTAAAGCTGGAAAATCTGCACTTTTACACCAGCCCGTGTGAACTTCCTAAATGTGCTTCCAGCCTCTTTTGACCATCTAGAAGGTGCTGGAACGTTGGCAGCAATGCGGGGCATTTATCGAAGCCCCGCCAAGCTCGAAAACGCGCCCGAATAGTCCAAAACATGCCCAAAACGTGAGGAGTTTAATAGGTTGTGACGTTTAGCGTCACAATGTGGTTGTAAAAATAGTGACTTAAGATTAATGATGTATTTTTTGTAAGAATTATGTATAAGGTTGGGTTGTAAATCATGTTTAGCTCTAGACATTAAGTTTGAACAATTGATGTGCATGAAGGTGGATGTGATGATTTCTTGGTTAATGATACTAGTTTTATGGAAGTAATCTAATAGGCTTGAATGGTATATGAAAGAGCCTAAGTTTATTTGATTCGTAGTGAAGAAGTATGCCCAAGGTGATCTGAGGTTGCGGTATTTTCTAAGACTATTACACGTTTTGTGTGACGAGTGGTACCGTTGAGTTGCTAGGTGGATAAAGACTATTTAGATGGTATATGGTGTTCTAAATAGTCAAGTTAAGGAGTTTTGATTGATAGTGTTGAGCCTTTTTATATGATCTTGATTCTCATAGTAGAGAGATATAAGTTTGGAGTCGCGATATTGATAGGCTTTGTCGGAAGTAGTATGATTCATTGAAGGCATGGTAATATCCATGTTGAGTGCTAGATTCTAAGTTTGAGTTTTTGAAGGTTGAACTAATAGAAATAAGAGTTAAAGCACTAGAGGGTGTGCACTCCGACTATGGGGATACTCATGAAGACCCGAAGTTAGTAAGTGTGCAAGTATTATATGATGACTGCTGGGTCGATAGAATGATAAAGTGTATCTCTATTAACAGTGGGTTTTCCACTTTCAGGTGTAGTCATTCGGGTTAAGTGCCATGATATGCGTGTATCGTAGTTTTTCAGACCCCAGAGTGCAGTGAGTGTACTTCAGTTTAGAGTCTAGTAAGGGATCTCCCAAACTTAATATGATGGCTTGAAGCTAAGGGGGAGATGATAGAGCGAATAACCAAGTCAGGCTTTTAGATTCTAGTCGTGATGTCATGATGATATAGAACGTCAGAAAGTGAGGGTGAGACCCAACCCATTCTTATCTCAGTATTTTTTTTTCCAGTTATCCCAATATCTACTCATGCCTTACGTTTTAGTCCAATGATCAAAATTCATGTTCATGCTTATGATAGAGAATCATGCACTCTTCAAGTTCCAAAATATGAAGTTTCAGTTCATTCAGTAGTCGGAATCCCATTCCATAAGTTATGAACTCCAAATTGAGGTCATGTAGCTCATGACTCATGTACTCACGCTTTATAGTATGCTTGTTTTAGATAAGACCATAAGTGTGAAGTAAGATTGGGGCCAAGTTTTTGATATATGTGATTTTTAGTGAAAATTTGTGTGTGTATGTTCTTGGGGTAGCGTGTGGGAGTTATATTAATAGTGGTTTAGAGAATATGTGAAGTGTTTCTTCATGGGTGTTTGCCTTGAAGTTCATATGAGGTTATAAAGATAGGCTTGAATGACATGTTGGGATTTTAGTGAAGGGACGTAATATGCGCTAGTGAAGCTATAGTAAGAGTTCAGAGTTAGTCATTAATGTGGGAAGGCATGATATGCTTAGGGTGTGAACTTTAAAAAGATATGGAAGATTGAATCATATTGTTTAGATTAGTATCATGGTATGACATGTTGTATTTTTGTGACTTGGAGTTAGGTTTGATCGCAGTGAAAGAATTTAAGCTACTATAGACATTGTAGAAAGAGCTATCAATGCCCATATAAGAATTATAAGTTGAATGGAATGAATATGGTATTTAAGGGAAATAGTATAGTTAAGGGAGTATTAAAGAAGTGTGCTAAGCTTGAAAAACAAGAAGTTGCATTATCCAAGATATTTTGCTCCATAATGCTACTAGAATTTCTTTAGACAGAGTGTTGAAGAGATACTCCCGTTGAATATAAGTTTCCGGTGTATTTCAGTTTAGCAGTCAGGCGGACAAGTTACAGTGGTTTTCCACCTTTTCACCCAATCCTACTATCCGAAGTCTCATGCGTATGACCATCCCAATATATTTCATCCTAAGTTGCGAATTTAGTTCAATCAAAGCATCATGTTTCAGATTCAGCTATTTAGTCGTGACTCAGTTCATAAGTGTTCAGTGCATAATCTCAAATACTTCCAAGTATTTTAGCCCAGTTAGTATAATACCCTGGTACAATCTAAGTCTTGATGCCTCATGATTCGTAATTGCATAAGTTATCACTTCTCAATTCAATATGTATGATTGGATCATGAACACTTCAAGGGAATCCTAAACTCTTAGCATGAATCAGTGTCTTGAAGCAAGTAAGGGAAAGTCAACTCAGAATTCAGTTTTGTGATAGAAGTTTAAATGTTTCAGATCAGTTATATACTTTCTTAGAAGACACATCATGTCAGCTTCATTCTATACCTTTGAGCTTCAATATTTCCAATCCATCTTTCGGGGATGAATGATCCCAAGGGGGAGATAATGTAACACCCCATAAAAGTCGTGCATGGATTAGCCTTTAATAGAGTGCTCTTAGACTTAAAAACTTGAAAAATTTTCTAAGTGTAACTTAGAGTCATTTTAGCTGGCAATCTTCGGGATACAACTTTTCAACCTTTTAGAACTCTGTTTTTAGATTTTCAAGTTACGTTACGATTGGACAATCTCATAGTACATCTTGGATAAGTTTCGGAATTTTTTGGAATGCATAAGGCTGCGTTTGGATTTCAAAACAGTAGCAAAACGCATAGCCTGTTGCCCAGTTTTCAGCATTTCAGGGTCAATTTCAAACGATCATAACTCTCTGAATATAATAAACTGGGAGAGATGCTACCTATCAAATGAAATATCTTTGAGTTTTCTTTCCAATACAACTGGTTTCATCCAAATCCAACACCTGAGTAAGGAGTTATACCCATTTTACTTTAGCTTGTCAGTTTGTCAACTGAGGGACAGTTTCGACTTTGTTTTCTTAGGGGCATTTTAGTCATTTAACCTCACCCAAATTTTGTCTATAAAACCATATTTAGCCTCCAATTCATCAAAATATAATCCTTTTCTCAAATTTTCTCTCAAGAACACCCCTTAGGGTTTCAAACAAAAATCCCAAATAACTCAAGATTCAACCGTGGGTTTTGGAAGATAATTAGAGATTTGGAATCCCCACATTGTAGGCTTCAAGGAGCATCCCTCAATTTCTTAAATAGAGGTATGCGGGGTTTTCCTAAATTCTCATGGGCATAGAAAAATCATGTTTTAGAATGGGGTTTTTGAATCTATGTATATATTCATGTATTAAATGTTTTAACATCATTGTTTTAGTCTTTTGACCTTTCCCAAAGTAATTTGAGAATATGAATGTATGAAACCATGTATTTAAGAATGAATTCTTGTGAGAGCATGATTTTCGGTGAATTCCCTCCTATTATGATTTTTTCAGATTTCTCATAGCATATGAATTGTTTTGCAATGCATCCTTGAAAAGAACTATATGAAATGATTGAACTCTTGTTATGATTTAAAGGTGGTTTTAAATCACTAAAAAGGGAATCTAGCATGAATGTTTAATGTTCATAATGCATGTAATGAAAGAGTGCATGGATTTGCTAAAGGCACTAGACCAACATATGTTGATGAAGTTTTTACATGATTTTGACTTGAGTTTCGAAACATGAAATCTTCTATATCAGTTGCATGTTTTTGGTGGTCTAAATTATGCTTTAAATAAAAGATTTAGATTAATGTATTATGGCTCAGAAATCATGACTTGCAAGTCTTGGTATGACGATACTAATTCAGACCAATGCCATATCAGACTCAGACTAATAAACATTTCAGACTATCATGATTTTAGACATTCAGAATATTGCATGTACAAAAAAGGTTAAAAATGGGCATACAGAGATGTTAGGTGGTTCCCTGAAGAGGTATTGAGTTCAAGCAACTCATTTACTAAAATCGTGGTTTGCCGACCCGAATATATTATTATATGCTGACTTAAGTGTTGTGTGGCATATCAAATTTAGGAACTCCAACCCTTGCGGCATACTCAGGTTGGAGGCTTCCCCGCTAAGTCAATGGCAGATTCCATATCGCGCGTGGAATATCAGACTTGTAGGGGATACGACCTAACTCAGAAGTAATACACAAATCAAAATTTGAAAGTTACAGACAGGTTATATGTTTTCAGAAAGTGCGCATGTGTTTTCAGAAGCTATTTTATACGTGATGTGTTGATGAAAATTGCTCTCATCTATTATATATATGCTCAAATACTTTATTTTGGATTGCTTCACGTGCCTGTACATTTGTGCTGACCCCCCCTCCTTCCAGGTTTTGAGACATAGTCTAGGGGTCCAGATAAATAGTAGATATTTCAGATCACAGAATAGATTATGCAATGGTGAGCCTTCTATAATCCAGAAGGCCTGTTTACTTTCTGATATTTATCTTTAGTCATGTTTTGGTCTACTGGGGTCCATGTCCCAATTTTTAGATAGTTTTGTTTAGTTCATAGTAGAGATTTCGCAGACTGAGTCAGACATTATTATTATCCAGATATATTTTGGATTTCAATTTTTTGGTATTATGATCACATTCAGACTGATCATGTTTCCATATTAGATTTCTATTTCCGCATTATCTTTTATTATATGAATGTTGTGTATGATTACCAGATAGACAGAGGGCGTCCCAGGCCTTCACGGTCTGGGAATGCTTGTCACGGCCAAGGCCCCGGTTTAGGTCGTGACATAACTTGATTCTCTTGATACCCATTCGCTCTTGTATCATTTGGTATCAAATCTCAAGGCTTGGTTTTGTTCTTACAAACCAATCTTGGGAAGATCTTACCAAATTTAGAAACATTGTATTGTGTTGGACCTTGGCCAAAACTTGAAGAAATGTTGTGTTGACTTGGCCAAGAGTTTTGTGACATGATCTAGTAGTCTTTTACTTGTTTAGTGTGTTTCTAGTGTTGGTTTCTTTCTCACCAACACTAAAAGTATCTATATCTAAAGTTGAGCTTATTAAATTGACCATTGTTGTGGTGACTTAAAGATGGTCATATGTTGTACGTTGTTGTTGACAATTGGTGGTGTTGTGTTGTGTTCTTGAAGAAGCTGTTATTATGTTCTTGAAGGTTGTGGTGTTCATCTTGTTCTTCATCTATTCTTAAAACTTAAGACAACAAAAAAAGTGTAAAATAGATCCAAAAAGTTGTAAGACAAAAGTTGTAAAGTTATTTGTGAGAAGACTTGCACACATCACTTCCTAGACTTGATAACCACTTTTCCTTAAATCAAGGGACCTTGTACTGTGGGAATAGTAAAGTTAAATATTACCTTTTTGAGTTTGAAAGGTTGAAAAAGACTACAAGACTTTTACTTTTCCTCCTATAGCAAGTCATCCATTACAAAAAATTATGTAAAGATTAAGACTTCAAGTTGATGAACAAATTGTGTGGGCCGTGACCGATTGTAAGCTGCCATGTCACCCTAAAACATTGTTCACATCAAGATTAAGGTCAAATTTGGATTTTCTTAGTTTCTAATTGTTAATTCTTGGTTTCTCTTAGTTGTTCCGAGAACTACCTAACAAACTAGTACATTTCTACTAGCTTGTTACTTAGTCCTTTGAGGCCTTGAGTTCGTGTCATCGTTTGCTTGTGTGCTTTTGTCGTTTGAACACGTTGAAACTTCTTGATTCTAGTCCGACGATAATTCTTTGAGTCTTCAAACAAGAATCCACTCTGGACAAGAGCCTACTCATACTTTAAGGATTCACGAGTTACTAGCCAATCTACAATACTTATGGAACTAAAGTGTGAGGTGATCTAAAGAGAGTGAGGTGATTTAAAGAGTATGAGTAAGGAGAGGGATACACTAACTTATTTGTTAATTTTGTAGGTGATACCTTGACAATGGAGGGAACCGCGTCTCAAACCATAGATTCCAATGATATTGAGACTATGAGGGTCACTCTTGAGGCTATGACCCGAACTGTTAAAAGGTTGAATACGGAAGTTTGAGTCATGAGAGGGGATTTGACCATAATAAAGGGAGATGTGTCAGCTATTAGTGGGAGATTAGAACAAGTGGAGAGTCAAAGGAACTTTTGCACTTCTAATCCTCAACATGTTTCTTCAAATGGACATGATAGAACTTCCTCCGCCACCGTTACTCCCGAAACAAGGCATCAAATGCTAAATCCACCACAAGCTCCACTAAATACCGCAAGCCAAACCACTTCTTTCCCTCCAAACTGTGACTCCACTAGACCTATATATTCCCAAACTCCTCAAGTCCCACAAGAGGGACTTGGACGTCAAGTGCCTCCAATAAATCTGAACCCTCCCTTCCAAGATCCACTAAACCAAAGACTACCACCTCTACAAAATCTAATTCCTCCAAATCAAGTTCCAAATGCCCAACACCATCCCATTCATTTTGAGAAATATGGTAGAGAAGAGTATGAAGGGTATGGAGCCTTTGATGATGCTTACTTGATAGAAAAGGAGATAAGAGCGGGTCGTGTAGATCCAAGGAGATACCGAGGGTATGGAGAAAGGGAAAACCGACACCAAGAGAGAGATATGTAGGCATCAACACCATCAAGTTGATCCTACCAATATTTAAAGGTGAAAGTGACCCCGATTCCTACTTAATTTGGTAATCGGCCTGCAATAAAGTTTTCCAAGTTAATGATATGTCAAAAAAAAAGAAGAGTTGTTATGCTTATTTTGAGGGTTATTCTAACACATGGTGGGAGTACGTCAAGCGGATTGGTAATGAATTAGTTGATGGGCAGCCGCCACTTTGGTTTCGGTTGAGATACCTAATGAGACAATGGTACCTACTTGAGAGTGATCGACATGAGTTGCTTGCTAGATTGTACAACTTACGCCAAGGTAATAAAAGTGTGATGGCATATTATAATGAGTTTCAACAACTCATGTTGAAGCTTGATCATCGTGGGGAAAAAATTAGTTATGACATCATCCGGTTCAAGTGTGGGTTGAACAAAGAGATCTCTACTCATTTGATACTTCACAAGTTTGATACCATTTAAGGTATTTTCCAAGCGGCTCTTGAGATTGAAAGGGAACTTAAAGAGAGGTTATCGTTCAAGGCAAGGGGACAATCAACCTCGGGTTGGCCTAGGAACAAGGAGATGGGTCAATCCTCTTTGGGTTGGCCCAAAAACAAGGACCAACCCGCCACTACAAGGGTGCCCGAGCTCAAAGTAGTCTCAAAATTTTCTTCAAGGCAAGAACCTCACAAGTATCCTAATTCTAAAGGGTTCCAATGTTTCAAGTGCCAAGGTTGGGGACATAAATACAATGAATGTCCAAACCGATGCAATGTGATCCTAAGGAAAGGGAGATTGTATTACTTTGGTGAGGAGGTGGGTCTTAAAAAAGAGGAGAATAAGGTCGAGCCTTAAGATGGAGGGGAAATTAAAAATGGGACATGCTAATGATGATGATGATAGTGAAGATGTTTATCCACAAGAAGGGGAGTATGTGGTTCCAAACTTTGTTGTTAGGCGCGTCATGATTAGTAAGGCAATAGATGACCCTAGTCAAAGGGAAAATCTATTCCATACTAAATGGGAGTGTATGCACTTTGGTGATAGATAGTGGTAGTTATGCAAATATGGTTAGTGTTGCCATGGTGAACTTCTTAAAATTGCCAACTACACCTCATAATAGTCCTTACAAGTTGCAATGGTTGAATGAATGTGGTGAATTAAAGGTCATGAGGCAATGTGTGATACGGTTTAAGGTAGGAACTACCATGATGAAGTGCTTTATGACGTAATACCAATGCAAGTGTATCACTTATTGTTAGGTAGACCTTGGAAATATGGTAGGTCTAACAAACACAATGGGAGGTCCAATTGATATACACTTGAGAATGATGGCCGAAAGGTCACACTTCATCCATTTTTGCCTTCACAAGTGAATGAGTTGCACCAAAGGATGAGGGAATTGAAAGAAAAGGGAAAAAAATCTGAAAATAAAGAAAGAAGGGGAACCCATAGGTGGGACAGTAGGGTGTTCGGGGCTGCCTCAACATCAAATGGAAAAGAAAACATGGTGATATTGGTTAGAAAGAAGGAGCTCTTCATGGATCATGATAAGGACACACCCATGCTTCTTTTGTCACATTATTTTAACACTAACCCCACTAATTCTTCTATTTATCCTTTTATTTCTTGTGTATTACAGAATTATGAAGATGTTTTTCCCAAAGAACTTCCATAAGGGCTGCCCCCGCTTCAGGGAATTGAACACTAAATAGATTATGTCGGGATCCCAATTGCCCAACAAACCATCTTATAGAAGTAACCCAATGGATACTAAGAAATTACAACCCCAAGTTGAAGAACTTCTCAACAAAGGTTACATCAAGGAAAGCATGAGTCCATGCTCAGTTCTGGTGTTACTAGTGCCTAATAAAGATGGGACTTGGAGTATGTGTGTGGCCTGCCGGGCCATCAACAAGATTACAATAAAATATTGTCACCTAATCCCTAGGTTAGATGATATTCTTGATGAATTGAGTGGTTCATGTCTATTTTCCAAGATTGATTTGAGGAGCGGCTATCACCAAATAAGAATGCAACCAATGATGAATGGAAAACTGCATTTAAGACCAAATTTGGTCTCTGGATGGTTATGCTATTCAGTCTAACAAAGTCTAACAAATGCTCTGAGTACTTTCATGAGGCTAATGAATCATGTGATGAAGCCTTTCATCGAAAAGTATGTTGTTGTTTACTTTGATGATGTCTTGTTTTATAGTAAGTCCTTAGATGAGCATGCAAAGCATTTACAATGTGTGTTTGATGTCCTCCAAAAGGAGTAGTTGTATGCTAATCTAGAAAAGTGTTCCTTTGGTGTTAATGAATTTGTATTCCTCGGTTTTGTGGTAAGCTCAAGAGGGGTCGAAGTGGATGAATCCAAGATTGACGCTATCAAAAATTGGCCAACTCCTCAAACCGTAGGTGAAGTGAGAAGTTTCCACGGGTTTTCTAGTTTTTATAGATATTTTGTCAAAGGATTTACCACCATTGCCGCCCCCTTAACTGAAGTGATTAAGAAGGACCGACCTTTCAAATGGGGCGATGAGCAAGCTAAGGCCTTTGCGGACTTGAAAGCCATGTTCATCTCGAACCTATTACTTCAATTGCCTAACTTTGACAAAATGTTAGAGGTTGAGTATGATGCTAGCAAAGTTGGCATAGGCGCGATTTTAATAAAAGAATTGAAGCCTATTGCTTACTTTAGCGAAAAGCTCAAAGGAGCAACTCTAAACTACTCCAGGTATGATTTAGAGTTGTATGACTTGATTAGAGCCTTGGCCACTTGGCAAAACTATTTATGGCCTAAGGAATTCGTGATCCGAATGGACCATGAGTCCTTGAAGCATCTTTGGGCACAAGATAAGCTTAATAAATGACATGCCAAGTGGATTGAGTTTCTTGAAACTTTCCCTTATGTTATTTACTACAAAAGTAAGGACAATGTGGTTGTCGATGCTTTGTCTCAAAAACACGTTCTTGTATCTACTTTGTCCTAAAAATTGATGGGTTTTGAGAGCTTAAAGAAAATGTATCCCGAGGACCCTCACTTTGCTCCTATCTTTAGGGAATGTGAAGATTTGGGTAGGGACAAGTGGGATTCAGCTAGGGGTTCAAATCCCCATGCCAAGTTTGATGGTTACTTATTTAAAGGTAGACAATTGTGTGTACCCTTTAGCTCTTAGAGAGAGTTATTTGTGAGGAAAGCACACAATGGCAGTCTAATGGGTCACTTTGGGGTCGAAAAGACCCTCGGGATATTGGAGGAGCAATTCTATTGGCCAAGAATGCACAAGTATGTGGCTAGGATTTACGGCCAATGTGTAGATTCAAAAGGAGCCAAATCTCGGCTCCTACCTCACGGGTTATACACCCCGCTACCCACCCATTTACCTCCTTGGCTTGATACATCTATGGATTTCGTGTTAGGGTTTGCAAGGACTAAGCGAGGTCGGGATAGTATCTTTGTTGTGGTTGATCGGTTTTCTAAGATGTCACACTTTATTCCATGCTCTAAATATGACGATACACCTAATGTGGCCTCTTTGTTTGTTGATAATTTTGTCAAGTTGCATGGTGTTTCGAGGACCATTATGAGTGATAGGGACTCTGAGTTCCTAAGTCACTCTTGGAAGTCCATGTGGGGTAGGCTTGGTACTAAGTTGTTGTTCTCTACTTCTTGCCACCTATAAACCGATGGCCAAATGGAAATAGTAAATAAGACTTTGGGTGCTATGCTATGTTCCATGGTTAAGGGAAAATTGACTTCTTGGGAGGAATACCTACCATTGATTGAGTTTTCCTATAATTATGTCATCCACTCAAGTCGATAATGACTCCCTTTGGGTATGTATACGGTCTCAACCCCCTTACCCCTTTGGATTTAACTCCTTTGCCAAGTGATCTTATGATTAGCCTAGATGGAAGCAAGTGAGCAGATTCTATAAAAATTTTGCATGAGAAGGTGCGGCTTTGACTTGAGGAGAAAAATCAAGAGATTGAAAAGCGGGCCAACAAAGGAAAAAAGAAACTCATTCTTGAACAGGGAGATTGGGTGTGGGTGCACCTTAAAAAGGATCGGTTTCCATCTCAACGAAAGACCAAATTGATGCCAAGGGGTGATGGTCCATTCCAAGTACTTGAAAGAATTAATGATAATGCCTTCAAGATTGACCTTCCCCCGGAATACCAAGTGCACAACACTTTTAACGTGTGTGATCTTTCTCTAGTGGATGAGGTTGAAGATGACCAAATGCTGAATTTGAGGTTAAATTCTTCTCAAGATGGAGAGGATGATACAGGTGTACCAAGCTATCCAGCAAGTTCACAACCATTCACACGTAGCCAAGCTCGAGAGTTACAAAAACACCAAGCTATGTTCATGGAAATGGCCGTGTGTGAGTTGGTACTTGAAACATCCAATGGTTTAAATATTTTAAGTGTGAAGAGGAGCCTTGAAGTGTAATAAACTTACACTCCAAGGCCACCCCTTGGCAAGGGTAGGATGGTCATTGTTCTCTCACTTTCTGATGTAATATAAATAGATAGTATTAGGGTTATTTGGAGTTAGTTCATTCATGATATTTTAAGAAACAAGACTTGTAATATTTTTGAACTTCTCTCTTTCATTGAGAGGTCCAAAATCGAAACTCACAAGTGGAGTAACACTTGGGTTGTATCTTGGCTAGAAACTTAGATCTTGAGGTTCATGAGTTTCTCTTGGTCCAAGTAAAAGTTTGATGTTAACATTCATTAATCTTAGGGTCCTTACATGTAGTTAGGATTCTTAGATTCTTGAATATTGTATGTCAAACTATCTATCCATCTCTCTTGATATCATTGTATTATTATTGAACTTTGAAAACTAGTGAAGCCGTGTGGGGCTCTTTTCGATTCACTAGCATTGTTGAACTTATTGTTCTTGTTGTCAACTTCTTTCTCTTGTTCTAAAAGAAATCTTAGAGACTAGTGAAGACGTGTGTGGCCTATTTCGATTCACTGTCACCTTGTTGTTCATCTTGTTGTTGTTATGATAACTTGATTCTCTTGATACACATTCACTCTTGTATCATGGCTTAAGCATGGGAATAGTTTTAAACGTAGTAGTAGCATGATTTTGATACTAAGACACTAATTAAGGCTTAAATCAGCGAACAACACTATTCAAAACAACAACGATTTCGTGTAAACATAATGTAAAATTTGAAATTCATGAAAGTTCATGAACATAATTCATAAAATATGTAAAGATCGTGATTCTAAACTTGAAAATGGATTCTTGGACTCCATGGGTGAAAAGGGACCATGGATGAATGAACATCTAACATACCTTAAGGTTTTGATCTTGAAAGAGAATTGACTTTTCTTGAACGATCTTGGATTGGGAATTATAGTTTTTTGGTTTTCTTGCAGAAGGGCTTGAATCTTGTTCTTGGGAGATGATCTTGAGAGGAAATCCTAATTTTCTTGTTCTTGAGAGTGGAGAGGAATATGAATGATGATAAACTGATATTTTATTAGTTAATAGGGTTTAATGCTTGATTTAAGTTGTGGGGGTGGGGTTTGAGGGGATAAAAATACAAAAATACCCGTTTATATTAAAAAAAAAAACCAAAATATCCCCAAAGAAACCAAAGAAAATTGCAGAAATCTTTAGTTGACGACCAAGGTTGACGGCCCGTCACTTAGATGACGGATCATCACCAAAGTCATCACTTTCATACCCTTGACTGTCCTAGGCAGACAACTAGAGTTGATGGGTCGTCACTTAGCTGATGGCTCGTCAGCTTAGTCGTCACCTAAGTGACGGTTTATCAGTGAAGTTGTCACTTGGTTGAAAGATAGATACTTCGAAGTAAAATGAGCATAACTTTCTACTCCGATATCGGATTAAGGTGAAACCAAATACATTGGAAAGAAGATTCAAATATCTTTATTTTGGTATATAGTAGGACACCTGAATCGATATATGCTAAGATATACACTCATTTAAAGTTGACCCTTGTTGGGGCATTTGTCAAAACTCTATCGATAGAAAAGTCCTCAACTCGTCTTTGAGTTAGGAGGATATTATGACCTAAATCGATGCAAAAAGTTGTTCCCACATTATATATTTGATAATAATACATGTATATACATAGAATAAATGGGGTTTAAGTCTGTACGCATAGAAACAATGATTTAAATTCTATCTCAAAAATATGGGTTGTTATAGGGGAGAAGTTAGCAACGATGGGGGTGTGGGAGTGTAGGGTAAATGTTGATTATATGTGGGATAGGGTTGCCAATTTTATTAATTAAATATCTAGAGAGACATTGGGTGTCTCGAGGGGACGGCCTGGCCATCATCAAGCGGACTGGTGGTGAAACGGCGAGGTTAAAAAAAAGGTGGAGACTAAAAAGGTGGCATATGCTAAGTTGGTTGAGAGTAAGGATGAAGATAAGAAACAGGAGAACAGAGAGGAGTACAAGTTAGCTAAGAAGGAAGCTAAGTTAGCGATTATGGCAGCTAAGACAACAACTTTTGAGAGCTTGTATAGGGTTTAGAGGAAAGAGGCGGGGATAAAAGGTTATATGGACTTGCTAAGGCTATGGAGTGGACGATTTGTGACCTTAACCAAGTGAAGTTTATCAAGGGGAGGATGGCGAAGTACTGGTGGTGGACGTTCATATTAAGAGAAGGTGGCAGTTGTATTTCTATAGGCTCTTGAATGACGAGGGGGACAAAGACATTATGTTAGGGGAGCTGGAACACTGTGATAGGTATCATGATTTTGGTTATTATAGATGTATAAGGGTGGATGAGGTTTTCGAGGCTTCTTGGAGGGTGCGTAAGGGTAGGGTGACAAGGCCTGATGAGATCCTAGTGGATTTTTGGAAATATTTGGGTAGGCAAGGTTTAAGGTGGTTGATCGAATTGTTTAATGGCATTTTCAGGACTGCAAAGATACCCGAGGGTTGGAGATGGAATACGATGATCCCTCTATACAAGAACAAGGGTGACATTTAGAGTTGCAACAACTACAAGGGCATTAAGTTGTTGAATCACACTATGAAGATTTAGGAGAGAGTGGTTGAGTGGAGGTTGAGAAAGAGCGTGTCTATTTTAGAGAACCAGTTTGGATTTATGCTCGATCGCTCGATGACCGAAGAAATTCATCCTATGCGGATACTAGTGGAGATACACATGGTGTTCATCGATCTGGAGAAGACATACAACAAAGTTCCTAAGGAGGTGCTTTGGAGATGCTTGGAGGCTAGAGGGTACCGGTGGCGTACATTACAGTGATCAAGAACATATATGATGGAGCGAAGACTCGAGTGAGGATGGTGGGAGGGGTTTCAGAGCATTTTCCTATTTTGGCAGGGTTGCGACAGGGATCGACTCTAAACCTATTTCTTTTTGCCTTAGTGATGGATATTTTGACGCGGCATATTCAAGAAGAGGTTCCAAGGTGTATGCTATTTGCAAATGAAGTAGTTTTGATTGGTGAGTCTGGGGAATGGGGTTATTAATGATAAATTAGAGGTTTGGAGACAAACATTAGAGTCAAAAGGGTTTAGGTTGAGCAGGACCAAGATGAAGTACTTGAAATGTAAGTTCAGCGATGTGACACAGGAGGACGAGGTGGTAGTGAAGTTGGTTCAGGTCGCAGTTGTTTGTAGGAAGGATAGTTATCTTGGGTCTATGATTCAAGGAAATGGATATATTGATGAGGACGTCACGCATCGTATTGGGGCGAGGTGGTTGAAATGGAGGCTAGTCTCAGGAGTTTTGTGTGATAAGAAGGTGCCTCCCAAGCTTAAAAGCAAATTCTATAGAGTGGCAGTCCGTACGGGCATGTTGTATAAAATAGAGTGTTGGCCAGTTAAAAACTCATACCCCCACCCACCATTGTCTTCTTCAACACCTCCATTAAAACTCCATTAATGGAGCTTTTTTTTGAAACTCCATTAATGGAGCTTTTTTTTGAAGCTCCATTAAAGCTCTATTTTTGAAACACCATTAAAGCTCCATTGTCTTCTTCAACACCATTCTACTTGAATCATAAAACTCCATTAATAGAGCTTTAATGGAGTTTTATGATTCTTAATAAAAATAGTTAAATAATTATTTCAAAAAAAAAATTAATGGAGGTGTTAAAGAAGACAATGGTATTGAAGAAGACAATGGGGGGAGGTAGGAGGAGGGATAAGGGGAGATGTTGGGTTGGGGGGAGGGGAGATGCTGGACGGGGGGTGAGGGATGGGGGGAGAGGGGGTGGGGTTGGGTTGGGTGATAAATAAAATAAAAAGGAAATTTTTATTAAAAAATATAAATAAAATACGAAATTAAATGTATTTACTCGTGGCAGCATCCAATTGGTGCGTGCATTCACTCTTTTTTTTGTGACTGGGATTTAGCAAAAAAAATGGTGTATTTGCAATGATTTAAGTAAGATTCGTGGGGTAATAGGTCGAAAGTATAGTTTAGTTGTCTTTTTGAAAAAATCAACCAACATCAGGGGGAACTTTATGTATTTTCTCTTGATTTTATAATCGATCTTTTCTGTGGGGTCTTTTCCTTGGTGCGATTTGAGTTGTTTTGGATATTATGGATAAATTTAACAAGTACGCTGTTGTACTAATTGAATGTGTACAAACACTAGAATAGTTTGAAGCATATAAGTTTTAATCAAAGATTTTTCTAATGTCTGGTTGCAAAATAACTTGGTGAACAAAACGTGGTAAATAAAAAACACAAATCAATTATACTAACTTTGCTCTCTTCGTTAAGATGAAATAGATACAAAATAATACAAAATCTGACTTGCAAACCCAACTGTTAAAATTATTTTACAAAACTATATATTACATAACTTTCCATACAAGTGCAATGCACGTGCCAAAAAACTATAATCTTAAATAACATGTACATGAATATATTTTATTCTAATTAAAATCAAAATTTTCTCCAATATAATTCTTCTCCACAACCCAACATGTATATCCAGCCCAAGTGCCCAACTCACCTATTTTCATCCTGACCCGCTTTTCAACTATCTATTCCACCTAAAAACATTCATTAAAACCTTCAAATTTTCTGAATGCTAATGCTAATGCTAATGCGTTTCAGTTCAATGTTTTTATATTCTTAGCTGTATTTATGTCTTTAGAGACTATTCAGTTACCTGCATTTTACTTATTGAATTTGGATCATCTCTTGATCAAGTTGAATTGAACCTCTTTTCTATTTCGATTCATGAAGTCGAGCGGAAATGCTTGCAAGGGCATAGTGTTTGTGACTATTCTCTTACTATTATTAATTTCAATTTCAATATCAATACTATATTATTTTTTCCCCAACATTAACAATGTCGGTCTAATCATCACTCAATAAAACATTGTTATATTTTCTTTTTTGGTAAGTTATGAAACTTTATACATTTCGCATTGCGCAGCAACTATTTTTTATAAATCGGTTGCTGTAAAGAAACTCAACCGAAAATTCATTCAATTTACTAGACTTGGAGAGAATCAATGCATCATCAATGGATTTTATAAATTCAGTTACATAGCGATTTGATTTAGGAGAGTGGGTGAAAGATAAGTAGTGTGCTGAAGTCCACAAAAGGCGCCACCTTTTAGACAAAACTCCAGTTCGTATAACATCTTTCATCTGGCAAGATGAGAGGATGTGAAGGATGAGAGGGTCTGGTAAGGCGCCAAACCAATCTGGTTTGTTATCCATTTTACGACTGTTTTGCGGAGAAATTTTGACTTTTTGAAAGAGAGTCGCCACTTAATTTTGAAAAGAAATTAAGAAACCTTTAGAGAGTTACTTAAAATGATTCGAAACAGGAAAATCATTTTAAATTAGAGATTCGAGTAAGTGGTTCCTATTAACGTTTTAGGAAGGTGTTAGGCACCTAAAACGTCCGCTAACTTGCGGTTATCCGGACTGTTTGAAACGTCTTTGATTAGCTTCTAAAATTTGATTTGTTGAGAAGTGATTTATTTTAGAAATATTTTGAAAGTTTGCAAAGATTAGTTTCTAGCGAACTCATTAGGGGATTTGACTAGGGTCGTAAAAGGCATGCAAAACAAATAATCAAAAGAAAGGGAAAGGGGGGAGAAGTAATGATTTAGGCTTTGAAGCCCAAACTGTTAAACCTGTCCTAATCTAGTTGGGTTTTCAACCCATTTTCCTCTCACCTGTCCTATTCATATGTTTTCGGGCCCTTTAGCATGAGTTTTCACTTCACCTGTATTAAATACAACTTTGCTTTCGAGACCTAAATGAATGAATAAACAAATAAAATAAGCAATAAATAATAAAAACAACACTAATTAAACAAAACAAAATAGTAAATGAGACTTTTGTCTCTTAGCCGCTTCAAATATGGGACTTTAATCCCTTCTGCTTCTTCTACCTCCTTAATACCCGTATACCACACGATGGATACTTGGAAATTCTTTCGGAACCAACTTGGGGTTTTACGGCCCCCATGGCCCGTGATAGATATGCATAGGCAAGGGAGTCCGTATAGGACTCAATCGTATCCACATGCAAAAGAAAAAGCAAAATAATTAATCTACATCCTACAGTTATCATTTAAATGATTACTAAATTATCGTTATAAAAAAAATGCCAAACCAGTCTACTAAAGGCAACTCCTTATCATGCGTCGTGCATAGAAACCAACAACAATAACCACGAAATCTATGTATCCCAAGCACAGAACGTACGCGATCCATACCACTATCTCAAATAGGGGATGAAGAGGAACGGTTCCTAATGAACCTCAGCCCACAAGAGAATAGGCTAACTTAAGGAATTGTAGCAGCAGGGATATCAAGAGCAGGCTATAATAAGGATAAGCGTACTCAGCCCAATCAGAATTTGCATCATGAAATATAAATCTAGTCCGATCTACTGTAAACAATCCCCTAAACTGACTACCAATAGTAAAACAGGTACACCTCATAAGCATGAATAACAGGAAATACTCTTAGCAATTTACATTGACTCTAATCCACAGACTAAGCAAACTATGACTAAGTAAATGGCTTCAAACAAGTTAGAATTAGTATCGCAGACTAAGCAAACTATGACCAACCCGTACTTATTATAATGCAAGCTAAGCAAACCACCACCACTCAAATGAATTTAAACAGGATGCAATTAACATCATATAACACTCTCAAAGCAAGCTTCTAGACATATAAATCATAAACTTCGTTTTCCTACCGAACCTTAATTCGACACAATCACCTTATTTTAAATTAGGGAAAGCGTCACGTTATGCCAGACAAAGACTTCGCGTTACTTAACATGTTTGAAAATATATCTTTTGACTTGCAAATAAGAAATCGATATATGCGAATATAAGCATTATTTAGACCTTTTACCACAGAACTTTGACACAGAGTCAGCTAGATCGCACACAACCACCTGAAACTGTTCAATTGAGATTAAGTCTTGGGACCTTGACACCAAAACCAGCTATAACAACATATCGTTAGCCTGAAATCATTAAGCAAACCCAAAGTTCGAATCATTATTGTGTAAACATCCTTAACAAAACTCTAGTAACCCGAAATCTATTAAACTTGACCAAAGCACTCAGCTTTACTCCAAAAAGATAGCTACCATGACAACCATCAAACCAAATCTATTCAACAGACTCCAAGCAAGAGATTTGATTATGAAAACAGCTTAACAAAATACTAACAGACCGAAACAAAATCAAAGCATGAATCTTTGTCACGAAACCAACTATTCATCTCAAGCAGTAGAGTCGCACAACAAATTTATCAGTAATAGCAAGAATAAGTGACAAATGTTAAATATAAGGCGAAATCAGCAAATATTGCATACAGGCAATCACGACAAAGGTTATCCAAATATAACGAATGCGACCAAATATTGTCTTCTCTAAAGAGAAGAGAATCCTACGGCTTTTTGGTCCTCTACAGCAGACAACTCAGCCTCATTCATTTTAAACAGATAAACTACTTCTATGAAGAAAAGGGGGATGAAGCAGGAAACAACGAAATTAAAAGGGACGAGCGTGCGTTTACCTCTTTCGGAGCGGCGAAATGGCACAACGAGCTATCAGCACAGTTATGACAGCTGGGAGCTTGATGGTATCGACTCGAAAAGCTCCGATCCATCCCAACCTTCCTCGAAAAGAAGAAGATTTTATTCTTAAACAAAAATATACTAGTTTTTTTTTTGCTCAAAATGGCTTTTTCCACCTTCTGAGAGTTGCTTCAAATTGCTCTACCGTTACCCTTTTATAGGAGAAGGGAGGGGTTGCTTTTCGTGCTCCCACCGATGTGGGATAAAGGAAAATCAGGGACCAATTTGGAATTCTTCGGTGGATATTTTGAATTTTGAATTAAGATCAAGATTCTCAAAAATCCAAATTTCTTTTCAATCCAATCAAAAACGTCCACCTCTGTACTTACATGGTACAAAATTGAAATTGTGAGGTGGGAACAACTGTTTTAAGGACACGTCACTAATTTTTGGTTCTTCTAGAACCCAGACAGCTCAATCATTATAAGCAAAGAAAAGGAGATTGGGATTGACGTAGAGAGAGGGAAATCAAAATTGAGTTTCGCCGAGTTGGGTTGTCGGGCATAGAGCTACTCTTGAAAATTGTTGAACTGTTGAGTTCACCGAACTCGGGTCGCCTGCGTTGGGCTTGGATTTGTCTGTATTGGGTTGTCTATGGTTGACGGGTTGGGTTTGGTTCTAGTTGATGGTAGACGTCGGTATAGGGGCATTGGATTTGGGTTGAGAGGAGTTGTTGTTTGTTGATGTTGCTTTTGATGTTATGGCTAGATTTTCCATGGTTGATGTTACTGTTACAAGGAAGAAAATATATTGGGCCGGTTCAGGAAAATTTGGGCTGAAATTGCTTTGTTGTTGGGCCCGCTTGGTTTATTAATTGGGTTAAATATTGGGTTAAATATTGGGTTATTTAATAACCCTAATAAATCTAATTGGGTTATTAAATAACCCTAATTAAACTAATTGAATTATTAAATAACCCTAATTAAACTTAATTATATTATAATAATCATAATTAAATTTAATTAGATTAAAAATAACTCTAATTAAATTTAATCGAATTAAAATAATCTCAATTAAGAAAACGGTGACTTTTGGCATCAAGATTGAATTACAATTTAAATGACTTCTTTAAATTATAACCAAATTGAATATCTATTGGTCAATTGCATTACAATTGGGCCAATTTGATTTCAATTAAGGTCATATTTAATTCGTTTGCTAAATTGAATCACAATCTGGCACAAATCAAGTAACAAATTAACCTTGAGTTTCTTAATTTGATAAGAATCCAACAAATATTCCTCCAAATAAAATATTTTGAGAGTAAAATATATTTAAAATCAAGATTTTATCCCTTCGGATTAACTTTCAAGTTTAATCAATAAAAATCTAATTTTAATGACCACGTTCATTTAAATAACAAAATGTATAATCGTCGATTAAATGATAAAAGTGAATTGAATAAGTAATTTAAACCAGCATTTATTTGAACAAAATAATTGTTGTGATTTTATTTTAAAATTGAAGAAACTCGAAAATAAATTGGATTGTGGAGGGCAAAAATTAGGTGTCAACAATGACGTTTATCGGTGCCTTAGCATTGATATGAACGAGGAGAATCATAAGCAACTTCCACACTTTCACTTTCAGAAGATTCAGAATGAGACGTGATGAAGGAAACAGGAGCGTAGGGTTTAACAAGTAGAGCGACATTTTCAAGATTACCAGCATCATTATATATAATGGATACACCCTCCATTTTTGGCAACTTCACTCACTTTTGTAAGGATGACAATAAATTCATTAAGGATAAAATAAATATCTTAAAGTAAAATTATTACTAAATATAAAAATGTAAGATAAATCCGATACGTTGCACCAACAGGAGGAACAACAATCACCAGTGAATGTTGCAGCGGCGGCGGCTGGGTACTCACTGTAAGTACCCTACTACCAACTCCAGCAGCAGTAGCAACAACTGGAACAACAATTGTTTAATTTTAAAATCAAACATTACACGTGCGATTAAACTAGTTATTAGAAAATTTTTCACTTAATAAAAATTATAAATATTCCTTATTTACATTCTCGCTCCTTAAATCTTCAGCTATATAACTTCTACCCTAAAAATTAGGATATATTTATTGCCCCCTAAATCATGTCAAGGCTAAAAAAGATTTTTTTTTAAAAAAAAAAGTAAACAAAGCATTTACCTTTTTAAAAGCACAACATAATGGGAGGCAACAAACGTTAATAATGACTATTGTTCACTTTCATGAGCTTTCTTCTGCAAAAACCTCTGATTCCCTTGTTTTCCTCTTTCACCTTCTTCAACTCTTTTGGGCCTCACCATAAACTCATTTTTCCTTTATTTTAGACAAATTCAAATTTACAGCGAAAATATAAATTCTGAGCTTTTTTTGTCTGGTAATATGTACAAAATTAGTTTGTACGAATAGTATGTATGAGAGAGAGCACAACACACCATTTCTCACTCTCTATGTTTGAACATAGAAATTATCGCGCATGATGGAGAACACATCAAAAAAATCGACGGAGAATGTAGCGGCTGGAGGTGGGTAAGTGTGAAGTGCCTTAGAAATATTGTTTGAATTTTGTACCCTTCACTAAAAGTTTTTGTTTTAGACAAAATCATGTCTTTTCTATTGTTCCAATATTTAAGAGTTGAAAATTAATTAAATATTTATAGCAAAATCTTTCCTTATTAAAAGTCATCAGAATTAATGTTAATTAATATTTTTTCATTAGTTTAAGAATTTTAAAACTAAAGTTGATTTTAAGAAGATTTAAAAAAATCTAAAAGTAAATATGAAAGCGTTAGAATAAAAAAAAAAAGTCCCAAATTAAAAGTTTTAAATAAGCAATCAATGATTTTTTAAATATTTAACTTTCAAAATAAGAAAAGATTTTAAATATAAAAAAAATCGTACTACAAATATGGTTCACATCTAAGTGTCTCTTTTAGCCTCTAGCAATAAGGAAAAGAGGTACTGCATGAGAAACGCAAAATGATGGTTAATTAAAAAATCAACCACTACACATGCGAGACTCGTGTGATTAAACTAGTTACTAAAAATTCCTTCACTTAATAAAAATTATAAATACCCTTTATTTACATTCCCTCTCCTCAAATCTCCCAATATATAGTTTCTACCCTAAAAATTAGGATATATGTATTGCCCCCTAAATCATGTCAATTTTTTTTAAAAATAAAATATGAAACAAACATTTACCTTTTTAAAAACACAACACAACGGTAGGCAACAAATGTTAATAATAACGATCGTTCACTATCCACAAGGTTTATTCTGCAAAATCTCTGACATCCTTATTTTTCCATTCACCTTCTTCAACCTCTTTGGGCCCACCATAAATCACTTTTTTCTTTTTTTTAAGATAAATTCAAATTTACATCGAGAATTTATAAATCCAAATTTATAGAACACAACGAAACTCCATGAACTTCGTTAATACATTTCGTCGAACAAAAGTGAATCTAACACGTCTAGATGAAAAGGTGTTGTTTCAAAAAGAAAAGTTGTTAAATTCACAACGAGAGACATCTTATTAAAGGTTTAAAATTTTTCGTATCTGAGCATCTTATTAACTAAATGCCTTTTTTTGGGGATATTTAGATGTTAATTAGAAGATCTGCAAAGTAAATTTTTCCTTAAATGTGGTAATTATCGTTGTTTTTCATAATTACAACAAATTAATTATTTCTTAAGATGTTACATCAATCGTGTATCTCTTTTAATATTATGTATCTGAAAAATTAAAATTTTACTAAATCTTGAAAAAAGTTGGGATAGCGTGTAGTTATCGGTAAATTCGTAGGAATTTATGTAAAATAAAACTAAAATTACATAGACTTTTTCTTTTTTTGTACTTTTTAAGCTTAAAGTTAAATGTTTAAAAGCACTTTTTATTTTTATCAAATATCTTCAAAAAAAATTAAAAAATACTTAAAAGCCAAAAGTATTTTAAAAAAGTTTAATTCAAACACTCTCTAAACATCAATTAATAGAGATAATATGATAGGTCACTTTACCAACAATTATTAAGACAATTATTTTCTTAATAATTGTGACAAATTAAAACATAACAAACAAATTCAAAGCAAAAGAGTAAAATACATTACAAATTAACTTTTTTTAATCTGAACATGTTTTTATTCTAATTAAAATTTTCTACAAAATTATTCTTCATTCCAACCCAACATATATTATATGTACACACACCCAACCCAACTCACCCATTTTCACCCGACCCGTCTTCATTGTCATCTTTTCCACCTTAAAACTTCCATTAAACCTCTTTCTATCAAAACTTTCAAATTCTAATGCCTTTCGTTTCAACATTTTATCATATTAGCTGTTATTTTGCCTTTATAGACTATTCGGTCACCAACATTTACGTTATTGTATTTGAATCGTCTCTTTATCGCAGTTGAATTAAACCTGTTTTTGGGTTCAATTCATGATTTTAGCTGTTGAGAAGTTGTCGTTTTCGATCAGCACAAAAAAATGGATGTGGCTGAGGCATTTTTTACTTAAATGATTTCACCGGCTGCCGCTTACAAAGAAACGAGGTTCCATCCGTTATTGAGGATGGTGGATCTCACTCCCCCATTTATTCGCTAATATGTACAAATGTAGTTTGTTACAAATAGTAAGAGTGCACAATAGAATTGGACTACTCTTCTCCATTTCTCACTCTGTGGTTGGGAACATAAAAAGTAGCGCCTACGCAACAATGGAGAATGATTTGAAACGATCGGCTGTGAATGTCGATAATGCACAGGAGGGAGGGGGTTACCCATGCAGGGTCCCTCCCACCATCTCCAACAGAAGCAGCAGGAGGAACAATAATCGGTGGTGAGCATTGCGGTGGTGGGGAACCCAATGTAGGTACCCTATTATCATCTCTTTCAGCAGCAGTCGGTGGTCAATGTTGTGGGGGCGGCGGCGGCAGCTGGGTACCCACTGCAATTACCCTACTACCAACTCCAGCAGCAACAACAGCAACAACTGAAACAACAATCGGTGGGGAGTGTAGAGGCGGCGACAGAAGCTGGGTACCCACTGGAGGTACCCTACAACCAGCTCCTTCAGCAGCAGCAACAGGAACAGCGGTTGGCAGAGAATGCAGTTGCGGCGGCAGCAACGGCTGGGTACCCATTGCAGGTACCCTACTACCAGCTCCTTCAGCAGCAACAACAGGAACAATGGTTGGAAGAGAATGCAGCTGGCGGCGGTGGTGTCTGGGTAACCAATGCAGGTACAAAATAATACCAATATGACTTGTAAATCCAATTGTTAAAGGTAAATGTTACAGGACTGGCATACACATGCAATGTACTTGCCAAAAAACTATTATCTTAAATAATATATACATAAATATATTTTATTCTAATTAAAATCAAAATTTTATCCAATATGATTTTCTACACAACTAACATGTATCTAGCCCAATTCACTTATTTTCATCCCGACATGTTTTTCGGCCATCTTCTCCATAGAAATTATCGTCCTTCGTCTAAAGCATAATGGAAAGTAAATCATAACAATGGGCGGAGAATGCAACGGCAACAGCTAGGTACCCAATGCAGGTACCTTACTACCATCTTCAACAACAGCAACTGGAACAACAAACGGCGGAGAATTCAACAGCGACGGGATACCCGTTGTAGGCACCTTACTGCCAACTCCTCCAGCAGCTAAAGGAATGGAAACAGGAGAATAATATTGAATATGGTATATTAGTAAAGCTAGTATTAGTTACGTTGGCATTATTTCCTATACGTTGTTTAGTTTGATGTACTAGAAATGATGTCTTGTAAAGTTTTTATAGTATTTTTTTACAAAAATACCATCTGCAGTTCTGCACTCTAGTTTTGTAAACCAAAATGTAAGATAAAATAAATATGAAATAATACCAATCTTACTTGTAAATCCATTTGTTAAAATTAAATATTGCATGACTTGCATACACGTTCGATGCACGTGTCGAAAAACTATACTTTTAAATAACATATACATGAATATATTTTATTCTTTTAAAATCAAAATTTTCTCCAATATGATTCTTCTACACAACTCAACATATTATCTTAACCCAAATCACCTATTTTATCCCGACCAGTTTTTCGGTCATATTCTCCTTAAAAATTATTTTCCTTCCTCTAAAGCATAATACAGAACAAATTGCAACAATGGGTGGAGAATGCAGCGGCAACATTTGAGTACCAATGCAGGTACCATACTACCAACTCCTTCAGCAGCAGCAAAAGGAACAGGAAGAACAACGGCAGTTGGAGGTGTTTTGGGCCTTCCAATTCAAGGCGATTAAGGATAGTGATTATATAACTAAGGAGTCGTTTGGTAGAGTGAATTAGAATAATGTTGAATATAGTGTATTAGTAATGCATGTATTAGTAAAGCTGGTATGAGTTATGTTGACATTATTTCCTGTACGTTGTTTAGTTTGATGTATTAGATATGATATGTCTTGTATAGTTTTTATTGTATTTGTTTACAAAAATACCTTCCACACTCTAGTTTTGTAAAACGAAATGTAAGATAAAATATGTACCAAATAATACCAATCTGACTTGTAAGTCCAATTGTTAAAAATTATTATTACATGACTGGCATACACGTGAGATGCACGTGCTGAAAAACTCTACTTTTAAATAACATATACATGAATATATTTTATTCTAATTAAAATCAAAATTTTCTCCAATATGATTCTTCTACACAACTTAACATGTTATCTAGCTCAAATCACCTATTTCACCCCAACCCACTTTTCGTCCATCTTCTCCTTAGAAATTATCGTCCTTCGTCTAAAGCATAACGGAGAACAAATCGCAACAATGGACGGAGAATGCAGCGGCGGCAGTTGAGTACCCAATGCAGGTACCTTACTACCATCTTCAACCGCAACAATAGGAACAACAATTAGAGGAGAATGCAACAGCGACTAGATACCTGATGTAGGTACCTTACTACCAACTCCTTCAGCAACGGCAAAAGGAACAGGAAGAACAACGACAGTTGGAGGCGTTTTGGGCCTTCCAGCTCAAGGCGATTAAGGATAGTGATTATTTAACTAAGGGGTTGTTTGGTAGAGTGAATAAGAATAATGTTGAATATGGTGTATTAGTAATGCATGCATTAGTAAAGCTGGTATGAGTTATGTTGGCATTATTTTCTATACGTTGTTTGGTTTAATTTATTAGATATGATATGCCTTGTATAGCTTTTATAGTATTTGTTTGCAAAAATACCTTCCATAGTCTAGTTTTGTAAAACAAAATGTAAGATAAAACATGTATCAAATAATACCAATCTGACTTGTAAATTCAATTATTAAAAATTAATATTACATGACTGGCATACACGTGCATGCGAAAAAACTATAATCTTAAATAACATATATATAAATATATTTTATTCTAATTAAACTCAAAATTTTCTCCAATGTGATTCTTCTACTCAACTCAACATGTTATCTAGCCAAATCACCTATTTTCATCCAAGAATTCAATTAGCAACAATTAATCTATAAACTCCTGAATATCTTTTTTAAAATTATATTCTCCAAATAATAAAAAGTTGGAAAGTTGAATTATGGTTAAAAATTAATCATGGTAAAGGTTTAACCTATACTTTCCCCTCTCCCCGCAGCTATAAAAGGCCAAACCTGAAAAGATTACTTTTCATTCAGGAAAAGAAAGCCTTTTTTCTTATTTTTGTTATAATCACCTTCATTAATTATTCACGGATTTCGTTATAAAATATTTAATTTCATTAGAAAAACTGAAATCAAATCTAATCATGATTAATAAAATATAACACTAAAATTATCATTATAATTAGGTTTTACTCTGAATAAATCGAACCTCGAGTCAATCTTAAAGAAGAAGAAGTTATCATTCAACACGATCTCACAAAATCTTTTCTCTCCACCTTTAATTGCAAAGAAATGATTATGTAAATTTTAATGTAATTGTCCTTATTAATTAAGTAATTATCCTTGAGTTCTATTATTAAAAAAATAATTTCTTCAAAAAATTAATTGTTGAACAAATCTAATCACAATTATTCTTTTCTTTCTGCCTTCAATTACATCAAAAAAATTTAGCAGATTTTAGTGTGATTGCCTTCGTTAATTAATTATCCACAAGTTTCATTATATAAAAAAAAAAAAAAAATCTTCCAAAAAAACTAAAGAACAAATCTAATCCCAAGTAACAAAACAAAAAACACAAAATTATCATTTAATTGAATTTTATCCCGATAAAACTGAACATCAAATCAATCTCAATAAAAAAGAAGATATCATTTTACACAATCTCATAAAAACCTCTTTTTGTTGCCTTCAATTACATTAAAAATTTTAATTATAGATTTTATTATGATTGTCGTCATTAATTATCCACGGAGAGTCATTATAAAAAGTTTAGTTTCTTCAGAATACATTGAAGATCAAATTTAATCACGACTAATAATAACACGAGAGCTGTCATTTTAATTAGGTTTATCCAGAAAAAGAATAAACATCATATCATTTTGAAAAAAAGGAAAATACATCATCCAACATAGTCGTGTGAATTTTTTTCTTTATCTGCCTTCAATTAAATCAAAAAATGACTTATAAAATTAATTACACAAGCAAATTTATCAAGTTTCATGTAAATATCTCATTTTCATCACTATTGGTTCCATGTTTTTAAAACGGTTAACACAGTCACGTGATTTATTTATTTTTACCTTTAATTACATCAAAAAATGACTTATAGAATTTATTATATTCACACTCGTCTATAATCAAAATATTCCATTATCAAAAAATTGACGCAATATATACATGTAATATGTATACATCAAAATTAATATAATCATAATATATATAAAAAAAAAATTCTAACTTCATCACGTGAAAACACGGAGGGCTCACTCTTCACGTGAATGTCACGTTTATGGTGCTACATTTTAAATCAAACAATGAGAATTTTATTTTTTTTGTTGAGTTGTCAGTTCGAAAATTGAATGAAAAAACAGTATAAAAAGAGAGAAAGGTTACGCACAGAAGGCCACAGAAAAAAAACAAGTCACTAAAATGGCATATTTGCCTCAGTTTCTTTCCCTCGACATCCGCGATGGAGGTTTCGGTGAAGGCGGTTGTGGAGGCATCGGTGGTGAAGGCATTGGCGAAGAAGATGTCGACAATAGAGGTTTCAGTGAAGACTGTAGCGAAAGAGCAACATCGTCATCTTCTGGTGTTGGTGCCCTAGCAAATAAGGATCAGAAGATAGAATCAGCTGAACAGCTAGTGCTTGATCTCAACAATCTTGAATTTCGTAAAAGTGTTCTTTTAGAGCTTTCAGAGGTTTATTCTCACTTTCATAGGTGTATTTTCATATTTTGATTCTATTGTTGCATCGTTTTATTTTTTTTTATCGAATGTGATCTAGATTAATAGAATGTGATTTTGCAAAATGTAATTTAAATTTTACCGATTTACTCCGAAAAAACTAGACATTGATTTATTCTCGAAAATTTTAAAAAGTCACTAAATACAATCTCACAAAATCTTCCTTTTTTATTTTTAATTACATTGGAGGATGACTTGTTTTTATTATGATCGCCTTTATTAATTTTTCATGACGACTACCTCCTCCTCCTCCCCCACCACCTTTGTCAATGCCATCAAAGTCTTTGATACCGATGTCGACTAAGAGAGATTGAAGTAAATTTGTCATTTTTAAGGACCCAGTCGAATGTTTTTTTTTCTTTTTTTCCCTTTTGCTTTCTATGTACTGTTTTTCTCTCCTTTTATACATAGTTTTTATTTCTGAATCGAACAAAATAAAGACCCGCAGTTTGTTTGACTTAGCTTATTTTTCTCCAAAAGTGCTTATTTCTTCTAAAAATGTGTTTATTTTAAAAAGTTAATGTGTTTTGTCAATTTTTGGGGAGAAAATAAGTGATTTTAGGAAGTAGCAGAAACTGTTTTTTATAAGCTAAAAAGGTAGTTTCTTTCTAAAAACACTTATTTGAAAAAAAAAAAATTGAATAAAATACACCTAAAAAAACTTTTAAAAAAATTTGATCGAATATTAATTGCTGTTCAGGCATGTTTTTAAAATTTATTTGTCAAACACAAACTGCTTCTCAAGAAAAACACTTTTTCAATAAGTACTTTTCAAAGTAAGCTAATTTTAAAAGTCTAACCAAACATAGTACGGATTTTACTATTTGATTTTAAACTATGACACTAATTAAAGAAAATGTGACACTCACGTGAAGCTTGAGAAATTTGTTTATGCCATTTGTGTTTCACCATTTTCATCATTAATGGTGCAACACACACATCAAAATTAGTATTATCTCATCATAAATATAAATAATAAATTTTTTAACTTCACCACATAAAAACACAAATGGCATAAGCGAAACTTATCAAGCTTTACGTAAATGTTATATTTTTATCATTGATGGTGCAACACACGTACACCAAAATTAGTGTTGTATAATATAATTATAACTAATAAAATTTTTAACTAAACCACGTAAGAACACAAATGACTTGAGCAAAGTTATCAAACTTCATGTGAATATCACATTTTCAACACTGTGTGGACGCAACACACGTACATCAAAACTAGTATAATATAATTATAATTATAAATAACAGAAAGATACTCAGGTGATTTTTTTCATCCGTCTTCACCTTAATAAATAGAGTTACCAATATATATTACTGGTAAGAGGTGACAGGTATCTTTTGAATTTAATCGAGCTGCATGAAAGCTAGCACATACACCAGTTGACATGTATCTCATGAATTTAATTGAGGTGCGCACAAATTTTCACAGACACCACTTGACATGTATCTCAAGAATTTAATCGATGTATACGGAAGTTGACGCAGAAACACAACTTATTAAAAATTGCAAAAACAACATAAATCCCGACAATTTGAAGCTTAATTAGAGAAAATCTCGTTATTTTGTATAATTCTTGAAAATTTCAATTTTAGATCCGTCGAGATACATAATTAGCTCCTGATACATCCAACGAAGATACTTTTTTTTCTCTGTAAAGATACATAATTAACGCTCGATATATTTTTTTCGATTTTGGGTCTGTCGAGATATATAATTAACTTCCAATATATTCAACGAAAATACATTACTAGTGTATTTTTGTAATTACTTTTTGAGGATGAAAATTTGTATAAATATGATAAATTAAGACGTATGTTTATGTTATTTTTTCTTAAAAGAAAAAATAAAAAAAAATTAATTTGACCACATAAAAATACAAATTAGCTTAACAATAAATCAAAAGAATACAAATTAGCTTAACAAATATTATAACACTACACTTGAATGTCACGTTCATATTGCTACTATATATACGTTTTAATTAATTTAAATAAATCAAACGGTTGGCAATTTTGTCATTTTGTTGCGTTGGCATTCGGAAACTGAATGAAAAAAATACTAGTATGAAAAGAGACAAACTCAGTACATAGAAAGCAAAAGAAAAAAAAAAAAGAGAGGTGAAAATGACAAATTTACCCTCGTCTCTCTCACTCGGCGTCGGCGGCGGAGGCATAGGCGGCGTAGGCAATGGTGGCGGAGGTATCTTAGGCTGTGGCGGAGGTATCGGAGGCGATGTCGGAGGAGGAGGAGGAGGATTGTCGTCGTCTAGTGGTGGTGCCGGAGCTCCGGCGAATAAGGAAAGGAAGCTGCAATCGGCGGAGCAGCTAGTGCTTGATCTAAGATATCCTTAACACCGTGAAAATGCTCTTTTAGAGCTTTCTAAGGTTTAGTATTTTTTCTCCTCAATTTCAGAGGTTTATTTTCGTGTTTTTGTTTTGTGCTGTTTGTATCGTTTTATGCTTTTTATAGACTCATCGTGGCATGATTTTGTATAATTCAATTATGAAATTACGGTAAAGAGTTTAGACCCTAGGGTTTTCGTGTAAATTGAACTGAAAAATTTAGATGGAAAATTCAGCTGAAAAGTTTGGATGGAAAATTGAGCTGAAATATTTAGGTGGAAAATTAAGCTGAAAAGTTTAGATGGAAAAGTGAGATGGAAAATTGAGCTGAAAAATTTAGATGGAAAATTGAGCTGAAAATATTGTTGTATGGTATCATTTTAGTTGTTCTATTGACTCATCGAGGATTATTTTGTATAACTCTTAAAGATTAAGGTGAAGATATGTCTAATTAGGAGTTTAGCCCTAAAACATAGAAGAAACCCGAAGTCCTAAACTCTCAATTATACAGAACTTTACCGTAATTTCAGAATAGAATTGTACAAAATCATGCCCGAGGAATCCATACAAAATTATGTCTAATTAAGAGTTTAGCCCTAAAACATAGAAGAAACCCTAAGTCTTAAACTCTCAATTATACAGAACTTTACCGTAATTTCAGAATTGAATTATACAAAATCATGCCCGAGGAGTCCATAGAGAGAATAAAATGATACAGCAATTCAAACGGAACATGAAAGTAAACCTTTGAAGTGAGAAGAATAAACCTTAGAAAGTTTTAGAAGAGCATTTTCATGAAGATTCTGTTCAACCCCTATATTCCTATTTTGCTGCTCACTTCTCTTCAGCAATGTGCTCATATTTGTGTGTATGTGGATCACCAAATAATTGACGTTTTGGATTGGTTACCATTTTGTTGTTCTGCTAAATAAGTATTTAGATTTACCTAAAAAGATTTATTGCCTTTGTTTTCCTTTTTCAGAAGAGGGAACTTTTCCGGGATTTGGCCCCCTTGTTGTGGAACTCATTTGGTACTATCGCTGCACTCCTACAGGTACTTTGAGAAATGCTTCATTATACTTCTACAGTTAGTCTCATCTCCCTTCTCTCAGATGCTTGCACACTGCACATTTCTTCAGTGATCACAGATGCTTCAGTCCTCACACTACAACAACAACAACAACCACAACAAGCTTCAGTCCTTACACTGCACCATTAAAAGTGAGGAATAAAAGGAAGAATCTGTAAGACCTTTTACAACAAAGCTGTCAAGGAAACATCTTAATGACCTTTTGATTGGGTTATTGAGTAATTCATATGATTAAAATTGAAAAATGTATCATAGAGTCCTATATTGTTTCGCTTAACATCTTGTAGTGTCTTGGGATGATATGTTTGTGAAATTTCTGGTTGGGGAATGAGTGGGAGCTAGTCCCATGTTGGCCCATGGGTGCGTCCCTGGTTGTAATTTGTACTCAACTCATAGCAAGGTTGATTTTCCAATAATGGGAACTAGACAGTGCATGTCATTTTCTTTGTGTATGTATATGTACAAACTGTTTTAAAATCTAATTTCAATTTAACTGTTTTTATACCTTGACCAACTTAGATGATAAACAGAAGCTACAATATTGAGGTGGTTGTATGCTTTATCAGTGCATATATTATTGGTTCAGTTAAAATAACTCTTTCTACCATGATGGGATTCTGGACTTATATTCTCTCAGCTAGTTCATTCATATTTCTTGAACTTTTATTGTGGACAATTTCTGTCCAACTACTTTGTTTCTTCTTTTTTAACTTAATAGTGTGGAAGTTACTAGCTGTTTCTATAAGTTTGTAAATGTTAAATTTACTTGTTTCCAGGAGATAGTTTCTATCTACCCTGTTTTGTGCCGCCAAACCTAACTCCTGCGCAATCCAATAGAGTTTGTAATGCACTAGCACTTCTTCAGGTATATTAACTTCTTTTCCTTGTGGACTTTTTCTCAATGATTCTTGATGCTTGTCTCTATTATTCTTTCTTGTTGGTGATCTTAAAGTAATGTGTTATTGTCATTATATAATTTCTTTTATAATGATTAAATGCCGGGGGTCTATCGGAAACAACCTCTCTACTTCTTTAGAGGTAGCGGTATGGACTGCGTACACTCTACCCTCCCCAGACCCCACGATGTGGGAATATACTGGTTTTGTTATTGTTGTTGTTGTATAATGATTAAATTGCCAACATTAGGTGTAGAAAATTGGATATGTTTGGGTTTGCGTTATATGTATCAGGAGAGGTGGAGGGTGAATGCAACTGACTGGAAGGTGTTCAAAATTTTTCTTTCTCGGTGTATAAAAATAACTGTTTGCAGTGAAGTAGTGTTGAATTTTCTTTCTGTCTTGGAGCATGGCAAGTATCACTTCCAAATATCTGTTGCTAGCATAGTACAAGTACTTTAAGATGTAATTGTATTCCCATTATGCCTCTGTTAATTAGATTTTTTATTGGTCAAGGTCAAATCTTCTATCCTACCTGTTGAAATAGTTTTTCATTGCTTTCTATTTTATAGTGCGTAGCCTCTCATCCTGACACTAGAATGTTGTTCCTCAACGGTAACGATTCTCTTCCTCTTTTTTTAAAGCTCTCTTATCTCTTTGTCAATGGTCATAAGCTTGGCTTTTTTTAAATACAAAAAAAAGCCTTTTCTAACTCTGCTTTTAGGTGGAATGTCGTTGCAAAGCTAAAAAATTGTTGACTATGGTGATTTGTATTTGCTTGTGGATGCAAGTTCTTTTCCATAACAATGGCAGGGACATAAAAAATCTCAACGCTCCTCATACATTTCTTATGCCACCGGCACTTGCTTGGTGTTTTTCACTTATTTTTTTTTTTTCAAAATAAAGACCTTTCCTTGACAGTCGCTGATGTCCATAAAGAGGAAGAAATGAAGATTACGTGTTTGTGGCCTAAGGTTCTTTGAAGCGCTGGCCGGTGCAACAACACAAACATGTAGTCTTAGATACCTACCCCAGCCCCATATTATTTTCATGTATAATGCTTTGTAAGCTTCACAAACTTATAAGTACATCTTAAAAAAGAAAACAAATAAATGGACTTCGTAATCATGATGTGTTCTCGAGATCTAGATAGACTTTTATGTGATGATAATTGAAATTATGATCCATCATAGTTGTGATATTTATTCTCTCTCTTGAATAAATCCTTCTGATAGTTTTCTACTTTGCAGCACATATTCCTTTGTATCTGTACCCTTTTCTTAATACAACAAGCAAGTCAAGACCTTTTGAATATTTGAGGCTTACAAGCTTAGGTGTCATTGGCGCCCTCGTGAAGGTAATAAGTCTACTGTATTTCATGCGTCTCGTTTTCTACTTCCATTGTTAGTATAAAGATTTCGTTCATGATCATATCCTCCGGGAATGACCAACTATGAAAAAGAAACCATGATTAAATATAATTTCAGGAGCTAAACATGATATTAATGGTATTTTTAACCTAAACCATTTTTTTTCTAAAGCTTACGGTACTTTGTTTCTTTTGGGTATCTTTGCACAGGTAGATGACACTGAAGTTATCAGTTTTCTTCTTACGACAGAGATCATTCCTCTGTGCTTGCGCACAATGGAGATGGGGAGTGAACTTTCAAAAACAGTTAGTGCTTCCCGAAGCCAGTTTCCAATTACATCCTCCTACTTCATTGGATTTTCATGCATCTAAATTATCATTTTGACAGGTTGCAACTTTCATTGTGCAAAAAATTATTCTTGATGATGTGGGTCTGGATTACATCTGTACCACGGCGGAAAGGTTTTTTCCAGTAGCCCGAGTTTTAGGGACTATGGTTGGTGCACTTGCCGAACATCAAGGTTGCTGAAACACATAATTAGGTGCTATCTCCGTCTGTCGGATAATCCAAGGTTTGTTTTTGCGTATGTGTGATATATCGCGATCCTCTTTGGGCTTTCTCATTTCTGTGAGGCTAAAGGCGACGTGCATGGCTTATTGCAGGGCATGTGATGCGCTGAGAACTTGTCTTCCCGATATGCTTAGAGATACCACCTTCAGCAGTTATCTTCGTGTAAGTAATTCTCGGCAAACATAAGTAGCATTCCTTTTCCGGCATTAGACCCTTCTTGTTTTTTCTGACTACACGTGGGTTTTTCGCGTGTGTTATCAGGAGGATACAACAACGAGAAGGTGGCTGCAACAGTTGCTTCATAACGTTAGCGGGAATCGGGTTGCTCTACAGGCTGGAGGATTTGATCATTTGCTTGTGAAGTTAATTCATACAACTAGCACTTGAATTAGAAACTTCATAGGATCTTTTGTTGGTGTATTTAAGGCACATACTTAGGAATGCATTTCTGTGCATATGTTATGTGAATTATGTGAATTTTTATGAATATTAATATCTGTTATTGAACGGATTCATAATAGTTTCTATAATAAAGTTTGTAAATCACTATAAATAATATACTTTTTACAAATGGCACTTGCAACCCCATTTTATAGTTTTCCATAATGAGCAGTGACAACCGATCTAGTGATTAATAAAATAAGATAAATCATAAGAGTTTATGTAAAAATTTAATAAAATAAGATAAATCATCAGAGTATATGTAAAAATTTTAGTGAAAGCAAAAAATATTAGGCAATTTTATTTTATTTACCTAAAATTTGATGGATAAAATCACCTACTATATCATAACCGAAGTTTTAATGGGTAAAGTTATACACAATTATTCATTTTCATTACTCATATCAATGAGATTTCATATACTTTCCCCGTAATGAAAGGCAAAACTAATAATTCATTGGTGGGATAGAGCGATCGCTTCACGAAAGCCTAAAAATGAAATCCAATAAATTCAAATCTTATAAATTCGTATTTAGTCGAATCTCAATGTGAATTTCAAACATTGATCAAGAAATTTTAAAAATAGTCAGTTTTTTCTCAAATATCACTATTACTATTAAAAAAGAAAAAATATACACGAGAGATGTAAAAAAAGAAATAAAAGTTATGTAAAATCTAATTCTTTTGAAGCTAATTACAAGCTAATTTCTTTCTATTCAATTTTTTTTTCAAAATTACTATTTTTTTTTTTGGTTTATTACATATACATTGTTATAAAATAATAAAAAAATAAGAAGAAGAGTAGAGAGAATAGAGAGAGAGTGATTCTTATTTCTTCTCTTGAGAGATGAGAGATCATAAGATTGTCAATACAATGAACAAAACCCCTCTATTTATAGGAGAAATTTACTCCTAGTTTGAGAAAGACGGATGCTTCAAATCCTAATAGATATCAAAGTAGATCTTGATAGACATTCACTATAATGTAAATATATTTATAACAGTCTCCCTTGAATGTCTAATTGGTAGATAATGTGCCTAGTTAAAATCTTACTAGAAAAAACCCAGTAGCAAAAAAAATCTAGTGAAGAAAAAAGAGTACACATCTCTAATGATACGCATTTCTGCTGCCTCATTAAAAACCTTACAAGGGAAATCCAGTGGGACAAAACCTCGTAAGGAAAAAAGAGTACATCGTGTATTAACTCCCCCTAATGAGAACATCCTTGACCTTTGCATCTCGATCTTGTGCAACATCTTCTTGAAAGTTGCAATTGGAGAAGATTTGGTGAATAAATCAGTCACATTGTCAGTTGAACGAATTTGTTGCACGTTAATATCATCATTCTTTTGTAGCTCATGTATGTAGTAAATCTTTGGCAAAATGTGCTTCGTTCTATCTCCATTTATGAATCCTCTCTTAAGATGTACTATGTATGCTGAATTATCTCTATATAAAACTGTGGGTAGATTGTCATATTTCACACCACATTTTTCTCGAATGAGATGTATCATGAACCTCAATCATACACATTCTCGGCTTGCTTCATGAATAGCTATTATCTCAGCATAATTCGATGAAGTGGCTATGATAGACTGCTTTGTATATCTCCACGATATGGCAGTACCACCACATATGAACACATAGCCTATTTGAGACTGAGCTTTATGCGGGTCAGATAAGTACCCAACATCAGCATGACCAATCAGATCGTGACTGCAATCTTTAGAATAAAACAAGATCATGTGTTTTATACCATTTTGATGTCTCATAGTAGAAGCAGAAATATACCTTGCTAACAAATTGACTGAAAAAGCTATAGGCCTTTTAGTATTTGCAAGGTACATGAGTGCATCAATTGCACTAAGATATAGTACTTCATAACCAATCCAATTCGATATATTTTGAATTTCAGCAAATAATCTATTGCTTTGAAAATCTCCAAGAGTTCCAATGATGTTCAAGCAATAAGCTTATACAATATAAGGATTATAAATAAGTTTCCCAAAAACTTTTATATGCTTCAACCATTTTGAATCCTTAAAAGTTTTCACATAAGTTTTGTCAAGTGACAATATTCAACAGTTCATGAGTGACATCTTCAAGTGTCTGGATTGCAAATCAAATAAGTTTTATGCTTACCAAGATGCATACTTTCATGTCACGTGATAAATGTTTCTACGTCAGCATGCTTAAATAAACATAGAATTCAGATCCTCGTAATCTTTCACAATATTGCACCAATATTGTGTCAAAGATATTGATGATATATCATTTCGTATCGGTTCACAATGCGACATAACATTTTGAGATCTCATCACTTCATTATTTTCAGTTACATGAACCTCTCATAAGGTTTCATGAAGTGTTATGTCGTAGGCTCTTCAAGAGCTCATTGCCTTCTTATTATAATTATTTGCTCCTTATTTTTCAAGGACTATTTCATTTGGAATCGATCAGTCTACCACACTTCACGCATGCATAGACTTTGTCCTTTAGGAACACAAAATAAGAGCACTTGCGCTTAATATGAGATGCTTTCAACATTTGACTTGAATTATCTTTTGGATGAGGATATGGTGGTAATTCCTAACTTATTTCATAGCGCTTATAATCTTCCCCTTATGTTAGGAAAACTAACATACATCCTCTACTTTTTTGAGGAATCCATCGTTGTGCATTATGGTATATTTATTAATCGTATACCGCACATTAAAATTATTAGATGAAATAATTGGTTCCCGACCTTGAACCAATTGAGAGGGAAGAAATAATCATAATTTATTGGTCTAATGCATACAAATGCTATTGCAATATATCATGTTTCAGACCAATACATTAAGTTTTGTTCTCATTAACAATGATTTAGATATTTATCGAAGACATTTAATGCTAAAGCATCATCATCAAGATGAATTATCTTATTACACAATCTGAAAATTATGCTCAATTTATATTGAACAAGTAACTTTATGAATGTCAAACGTAGGTTGACCATGAATGTACATGTGATCATCTTATTGATGCATATTTTTAACATATCACATGATAGGTGAACGGGCCCATATTCACCTTTTATACTTTTCAGATTTAAAGGATTCAATCCCAAAACTAGTTGGTCCAACCAACTTATCATGAGAACAAGCGACATAAAAAATTCTTGAAGAATCTTGTATTTCTTCAATATATGTCTAATACTCAATATGCACATCTTTGAGATGTCATAACCGTTCATGTCAATTTATGAACTTATTTATAGTAGTAAACTCCAAGTCTACATGACGTGTCTTTTTACTTTAGTAAATTTCATATTTACTATGACATGAATAAATTTTTGAATTTACTACTTTAAAGTAGATTTCAGAATAACTCTTCTCAATTATTCATCCTCTTACGGAGGTGAGTTGTGATACCATCACAATCAAGTGCACGTTTGCATTAATAAGTTTCTCATTCCCCATAGGAATAGAATATAATCGTGCCTTAAGCATATTAAATTCTGATAGTTTATAACCTCTTTCATGATATTGCTACTTAAGGAGCAAATCGAGGCATACATATGATCTGGAGAATTTTTCTCCATCATATCTTATGATCATAATACACGTGCAAAAATATCATTACTTTTGATGATCATTATCATATTGTCCCTCCACGCGTATATTTGTGCATTCAATCACTTGCCTTCTTTCAGATATATTATGCACTGCTACCACATACACCTCAAGAATGAAGTAAGTTGTCATATTTCAAACTTATCATATATTGATACCACATTCACTTCATGGAATGGAGCATATTCAATGGGTCGAATTTCATGACTTTTCATTAAACACTCATTATTTTGCCTTAGCCATCATAATATCATCAATATGGTGTATTGAGATTCAAACTGAACATCTTATCCATATAAAGACGTCTTAGGCATGAATCGATGGGACTTGAACCCAACATATTATCATCCTTTTTGATAATATTATTTTTGAGGAATAAATTTAAAATATAAATGGTTCCAAACCAATTATTTTTCCTCAAATTCAATAATAATTATATTAATAGTAGCAAAAGAAAGATAACATGTAGAATTACTAACCTTGAAATTCAGATTTATAATCTCACCTTGTTTGGCAGAGTGTTTGGCAGAGTCTCGTGCTGATAACGTGTTATAAAAAATAAAGAATAAGAAGAGTAGAGAGAATAGCGAGAGTGATTCTTATTTTTTCTCTTGAGGATGAGAGATCATAAGATTGTCAATACAATGAACAAAACCCCTCTATTTATAGGAGAAATTTATTCCTAGTCTGAGTAAAAAAGAATGCTTCAAATCCTAATAGATCTTGATAGATACATACACTATAACATAAATCCATTTATAACATTTTTTTCAACTATTATTATTACTTAATTTTGCACGTATATATATGCATTCGTATAAAATTATGTGATATATTTAGAAAATGATGTATCCAAACTTTTTTATTAGAATCAAGGATTATGATGTAACGTAATTTTTCCAAAAAATATAAATTCAGGAAAGTGACAATTATATCAGCCATTTGCTTTTTTTCCCGGGAAAGCACTGCCGAATTTTCACATTCAAATTCAAAAAAAAAAAAAAAAACTTCAAAAATTCATACAATTGCCGGAAAATTGCTCGACGAAGACCGACGCAATTAGGTTTCCGCCGTCGCCGGTGGTAGAAATTATCAACGCGGCCACATCAATAAAGGCAATAAAAGAACTATTGAAGTAAATATCAATTTAACTAGACGAAGCTTCTAGAATGTCACTGCGTAAAAATTAACTAAGTTGCTTCCACTCTTAAAAAATTGTGAGTATAATTCTTGTCACGATCCGGCCCGAGGCCCTGGCCGCGACAGGCATCCCGAACCACACAGGCCCGAGATACCCCTGTCTCTACCCAACCCACTAGTGATATTGTCCGCTCTGGGCCTAGGCCCGCACGACTTTAAAATGCGTCACTAGAGAGTAAGGCTTTCTCACTTATATACCCAGCATCCCTCCTGTGTTTTGCCGATATGGGACTCCTTCCTAAGTTGGGGTGTCACATACACCCCCCTTACGGACTCGGCGTCCTCGCTGAGGTTTGCCCCACCGAATGAGATTTGCCTAGATTCAGGATTGAGGTTTTCCCCGCCTTATCGGAATTTGCCTACACTCAGTTTGAACTCTGGCCCACATCGATAGGGATGACACAGAAGTGGCTCTGATACTATTCTGTCACGACCCGGCCTGAGGCCTTGGCTGCGACGGGCATCCCGAACCACACAGGTCTGAGATACCCCTGTCTCTGCCCAACCCACTAGTGATATTGTCTGCTCTGGGCCTAGGCCCACACAGCTTTAAAATACGTCACTAGGGAGTAAGGCTTTCTCACTTATATACCCAGCATCCCTCCTGTGTTTTGCCGATGTGGGACTGCTTCCTAAGTTGGGGTGTCATAATTCTGTTCCTTCGTTGATCTTCTCCATGAATTGTGAGCTATTAAAGTATCAATTTAACAATATAAAGCTTCTAGAATGTCACTGCAGAAAAAGTAACTAAGTTGCTCGGACTCTTCAAAAATTGTGAGTATAATTTTGTTCATTCCTTGATCTTCTCCATGATACGAGTATCAATTTAACAATATGAAGCTTCTAGAATGTCACTGTGGAAAAATTAACTAAGTTGCTCGGACTCTTCAAAATTGTGAGTATAATTTTGTTCATTCCTTGATCTTCTCCATGATTCGAGAGCTATTAAAGTATCAATTTAACAACATGAAGCTTCTGGAATGTCACTGCGGAAAAAGTAACTAAGTTGCTCAGACTCTTAAAAAATTGTGAGTATAGTTTTGTTTATTCCTTGATCTTCTTCAAGATTTGGGAGCTATTAAAGTATCAATTTAAGAAAAACGAAGCTTCTAGAATGTCAGTGCAGAAAAATTAACTAAGTTGCTCGAACTCTTCAAAATTGTGAGTATAATTTTGTTCATTCCTCGATCTTCTCCATGATTCGAGAGCTATTAAAGTATCAATTTAAGAATACGAAGCTTCTAGAATGTCAGTGCGGAAAAATTGACTAAGTTGCTTCGATTCTTCAAATTGTGAGTATTATTTTTTTTAGTTCCTTGATCTTCTCCATAATTCGAGTGCTATTAAAGTATCAATTTAAGAAAACGAAGCTTCTAGAATGTCAGTGCAGAAAAAATAACTAAGTTGCTCGGACTCTTAAAAAATGTGAGTATAATTTAGTTGGTTACTTGTTCTTCTCCATGATTTGAGAGCTATTAAAGTATCAATTTAAGAATAGGAAGCTTCTAGAAGAAGATCTTACTCGTTTGAAGTAAGTGCAGAAAAATTAACTAAGTTCCTCGAACTCTTTAAAATTGTGAGTATAATTTTGTTCATTCCTTGATCTTCTCCATGATTCGAGAGCTATTAAAGTATCAATTTAAGAATACAAAGCTTCTAGAAGAAGCTTTTACTCGTTTGATGTCAGTGCAGAAAAATTAACTAAGTTGCTCCGACTCTTCAAAATTATGAGTATTATTTTGTTCGTTTCTTGGTCTTCTCCATGATTCGAAGGCGGTTAGTAGCATATTTCTCGAAGGGCGACATCAATAAAGGCAACAGATATAATATCCAACTTATTATTTCTTTTTAATGAAGTTTAATTGATAATTATAACCAATTATTAATATTGATTAAGGAATTAAAAGGGACAAGTCAAAAGACTTCTTCAGTTTCAAGTTTATAACATTATAAGTGTACTACTAGGACTATATATTATTTCCTTTATCCTTGGAAGAAATCAGCAGGCAGCATAGGAGGAAAAAAAATAGGTTGGGGAATATAAAGGTGGGATTAAAGCTTCTTAGTTTTTAAGGTATGAAATTTTTTCCATTGTTCTTTAGCATGGAATTAAAATATACGTACAACAGTGTTGTTTTGTTCATGAAATTAGTGCAACAAGCTAGAATAGAAATAACTAGGACATGTTGGCTTCCTGAAAATTTGAGGTGGAGTACTTACATAATGGAGGTTATGACATCTGGAATGATATAGAATCATGAACAGTTAAATCTAACTAGTGATGGCTGTTACTTTCTCGAATAGTCACGTCCTTTGATGAAAACAAAATTTCTTATTCTTGCAAGTGCTAATTTTGTTGTGTTGCTGAAAGTTTCGACCATTTAAAGACTTTTAAGAGGACATAACTTTATGGTGAAAATGTTTGTGAAATGAACCTTTGTTTGAGAATTTTTTTTCTTTTCCTCATCGTTGGTTTCATGTTGGACAGTTGTATTAGAAAATTATTGTTAAAACAATAGGTACGGTGTGAGATGCTAAGTTCTAGCTGTAAGTTTAAAAGTTAAGGATATTGAAGCTTTGCTGAAATAGCATAATTGATATTGTTATTTAAAATTTTGTTTAGATTGATCTCGTTGGTCGTTGTTTGGTTGATGTCCTACATATTGCAAGTTGGGGAAATTGTCGTTAGTGAGGTAAGTGAGACTTTAAGGTTTGATGCTTTCTTTTCAAATTTGCTTTATAAAAATTATATTTGTCTACCTAGTCCATCCGTTGGAACAAGCGTGCGACTTGGTAGAATAGGTAGTATTGATTATTTGTGGATATGTATTTGTAAAATTTTGTGAAAGTTGTTTAGTGATAATATGTGAGGTGATGTAGTAGTGTTGAATATATTTTTCGTCGCTGCCATTATAGTCTCTAGGGGCATACATAGCTGCCTAATATGTTAGGGGCATTACTTATGCTGTCGTAATATGTTAGGGGCATTACTTATGCTGCCGTAATATGTTAGGGGCTTGTACATGCTGCCGTAGTAGACTTTTTGGGGCATTATATATACTGCCGTGGACTGTTTAGGGTGCTAGGCCGATCACCTTCATTGCCGTTTATGACAAGTCGTGAGAGGGGATTGAGTGGAGATATAGAGTGATATTTTTGAACTTCCTTTTGGATCTTATTGAGATTACCTTATGAGATACATTATGTACATATTATGTAATACCCCGTAAAATTTTCACGACGTTTAAGCCTTCTGACTACGTTGAAGGAAATCTTATGCCTTGAAATTCTATTAAGCATTTCCAAAACTTAGTTTATTTTTGAGTCCTTAACTTCGGGGAAAGGTCATAGAATATCCTGGGTGAGATTCGGAAATTTTTGGAGTAGCGTAAGGGCACGTTTGGTATGTCAAACCAGTGGCAAAAGGCGCTGGTCAGGTGCCCAATTTTCAGTATTTCAGTGTCAACTTGTAACAATCATAACTTCTTGTATCTAATGAACTGGGAGAGCTACTACATATCAAATGAAATCTCTTTGAGTCTTCTTTCCAATGCAATTGGTTTCATTCAATTTGAATAGCTGAGCAAATGATATGGCCAATTTACGCCAGCATATCAAACCTGTCAACTGAGGGACAGCTGTGACTTTGTTTGTTTCCTTAGGGGTATTTTAGTCTTTCCTACCCCTATATATATATATCCATAAACACGGAATTAATGGTCATTTAGACCAAAATCTGATCCTTATTCTCCAAATTCTCAAGAACAACTTCCCTTAGCCCCAAAACAAAAATCAAGATCCCTCAAAATTCAACCGTAGAAATTCAAAAATAATTTAAGAGTTGGGATCCCCATTACAAGAGCTACAAGGAGCGCCTATCAATTTTGCAAATAGAGTTTCCTATTCAAAAGTTCATTAATACTCATAAATTTGAGGTATGTGGGTGTTGAACAAGAATAATCCTTCCGTTCTTGTGCCCAAAACTTAATTTTTATTACAAGATATGTTTTTGATTTTATATGGTATTTATGAAATTAAAGTTGAATATATTTATACCAAGATACTATTTATGAGATTATGGGATTATGAGTTATTTAAGTTGTGATTTTCATGACCTTGTATTTATTATGTCTTGAATTAAAGTTTATTTCATGAGTTATATCCTTTACTTATGAATTTGTATTGTTGAATGATTTCAAGAATAATAGTGGGTTGAGTTGATATTGAGAATTGTTATGAGTTTTGAATCTTGAATTTGAGTCTAAAGATTTGGTATTGAGATTTTTAAGTCTATGTTCTTGGAAAAAAAATGAACTATTGTATTTATGTCAAGAATGGGTTCGATTTTGATAAAGATATGATTTTGAGAAGATTTGAGTCAAGAATGATATTGTGATTTTGAGTTGAAAATAGGAATCCACAATTTATTTTGATTCAATTATGAGAAATATGATTTGGTCTTCATTATAGACCCTTGAGATTATTTTGAGGTGGATTTCCTAAATGGGACTGAGCTTGAGTATGGGAGTAGTATTTAGCACCGAGCGGAAGGTGTGGGTGAGCGTACCCTACTTCTCCAAAACTATGTGCCACTGTAGGGTTGAGATTTGTGGGCCTAAGGCCGAGTTGGTGATCACTGAGTTGAGGTTATACTCCCTGGCAAGAGTATGACGCTCCTTCCAAACGTGGGGTTTCTTCTTAGGAGGACAAAACGTTGGATTCCATGGTAAGCTCACATGGTTTATGTCGGTTAAAAGAAACTTTCGAAGTTGTCCCTTACTCTGAATTAAGTTGAAAGTATGAGATTTGAAAATATTGTTTACGGATTTCCTTAGCCTTTGAGTTTTGAGAATAGAAGAAGAAGTTCAGATTTTGAGCTAAAGATTTATGATATATGTTCATTATTCATGATTTAAAATTCTTATATTTCAGCTTTATTCCAGCTTTGTGAGTCATTATGATCCGCGTGCATGATTTTATATAAATTTACGATGTTGTTTACTTAATTGCATACACCCCTATATACTCAGTACATTCCCAAAATGCTGACCCACATATCCGTATGTGGGCTACATTTTCTTATGATGTAGGTTCAGGTACTCAGTCCCAGCAGCGTCAATGATTTCTGAGCGCTTTTATCTACACTCCTGCAGTGGTGAGTCCTCACGGTTCAAGGACCATATTTCCAGATGTTTTGTAACATCAGTTGTTGTATTTATCTTATTCTATTTGAGTATGAGTCTGTTGGGGTCTGTCCCAGTGGCTTCCTATTCTTGAGTTGTAGAGGTTTTTCAGACTAGACTGTGATTTGTATTTCTAGATTACTCTGTATCTTGAGACTTGGACATTATATTTACAACATGGATTGATGAGAGTGAAACTTAGATTATTTGATTTTAATTCTTAAATTAAGTATAAAGTATGGTTGTAGGATCAAAGGGTTAGCTTGGGATCTACGTATATCCCTAAGCACCGTGTGACGTCTCGGGGTGAGATTTTGGGGCGTTACAAACTTGTTATCAGAGCCTAAGATATAAAGAGAGTCCTAGAGAGTCTGATAAGCCGCGTTGCATAGAGTCTTGATCATCGGTGTGTAGCGCGCCACATCTATGAGCAAGAGGCTACGAGACGTTTTAGGAAAAAGTCATATCTTTGTTTCATAACATGTCGTGCTTACTGTTGTCTCTCTCTGCTAATAACTTATGCTCTCTTATGACAGAATATGCCTCGTCGCCGAGCCAGTATCCGTAGAATCAATGACCAGCCACCTCAACCTGAAAACCCTCCGAACGAAAATGTGTCGCATGCTGAGTTCCGGGAAGCTTTTCAGGCATTAGCCCATGCAGTCACTGTTAATGCTCAGGTTAGTCATTAGGCTGCAGTTCCGCCCCCACAAGGAAGTGATTCGGCTGCAGCTAGACTTCGTGACTTTATGAGGATGAATCCGCCTGAGTTCTATGGGTCTAAAGAAGGTGAGGACCCACAGTTATTTTTGGAGGAGGTAAGAAAGATCATACGGGTAATGCATATTTCTGAGGAAGAAGGCGTTGAGCTGGCTTCTTACAGGTTGAAAGACATTGCGTATGACTGGGTAGTTGGTTGGAGGAAGGGTAGAGGGGGAGATGACATTCTCGTTACTTGGCATATATTCCAAGATGCATTCTTGGATAAGTTCTTTCCGTTGGAGCTGAGGGAAGCAAAAATTAAGGAGTTCATGAACCTAAGGCAGGGCTCTATGACGGTTAAGGAGTACGGCCTGAAGTTCAATCAGCTAGCCAAATATGTTCCTAATTTGATGTCCGACACTTGCACTATTATGAATAAATTCTTGACAGGTGTTTCTGGCCTTATTGTGAAAGAATGCATGATTGCTATGTTGAACAGGGAATTGGATCTGTCCAGGTTGATGATTTATGCACAACAGATAGAGACGGATAAACTAAGGGAAAAAGATCGAGTGAGGGGTAACAAAAGAGCTAGATCTGAGCAGAATGAATACAGCCAGGCTAGGTCCCACGGAGGGAATCATCCGCAGTTTTTGAGTCGTCCACCTTTACCTACTTTTTCTTCAGCCAGTACCCCCACACCAAGAGACAGGCAGGTTCAGGAGAACAGGCCTGCTATGTCTAGATCCTATAACAGTGTCAGTCATAGACCTCGTAGTCCTCCATGTGCTAAGTGTGGTAGAGATCATCCTTGTGAGTGCTTTGCTGATCAGAGGGGTTGTTTTGGTTGTGGCAAGATAGGCCACAGACTTTGAGATTGCTCGTATGCTAGGCAGGGGAATCGTGATGCTCGACCTCAGACTTAGGATACTAGTGCACCAGCTCCAGTAGCTCGTCCAGCTCCTCCTCAGGGCGCTTCTTCTAGCACTGGTGGCGGTTAGCGCCAGAACAGATTTTATGCTCTACCATCCCGCCAGGAGCAGGAGGATTCTCTAGATGTTGTTACTGGTATGCTTTGTGTTTTCCACTTTGATGTTTATGTATTGCTGGACCCTGGGTCAAGTTTTTCCTATGTGACACCATTGGTTGTTGTCAAATTTGAAGTGAGTCCTGAAAAGATTTCTAAGCCTTTCCTTGTTTCCACTTCAGTAGGGGAGTCTGTTGTTGCTAGACAAGTGTATAAAAAGTGTCCTGTTACTGTTCTTCACACAGTCATACTTGCTGATTTGATAGAGTTGGACATGGTGGATTTTGATGTTATTCTGGGTATGGATTGGCTTCATTCTTGTTACACATCTATTGACTATCGTACCTGCGTAGTCAAGTTTCAATTTCCAGATGAGCCAGTTTTCGAGTGGTCCAGAAATTCTATGTCTCCTAAGAGTCATTTTATCTCCTATCTCAAAGCCAGAAAATTGATATCCAAAGGTTGTATCTATCACCTGGTTAGAGTTAAAGACACTGAGTTCGAAGCTCAGACACTTCAGTCAGTTAGCATAGTTAATGAGTTTCCTGATGTCTTTTCGAAAGATCTTCTAGGGTTGCCTCCCGATAGAGAGATAGAGTTAGGGATTGACCTTTTTACCGATATAAAACCTATTTCTATTCCTCCATATCGTATGGCTCCTGCAGAACTTAAGGAGTTGAAAGAACAACTTAAAGATCTTTTAGATAAAGGTTTTATAAGGCCCAGTATTTCTCCTTGGGGTGCACCTGTTCTATTCGTGCGAAAGAAAGATGGTTCTTTGCGTATATATATCGACTTTCGTCAGCTTAATAAGGTCACCATCACGAACAAATATCCTCTTCCTAGAATTGATGATTTGTTTGACCAGTCATAGGGTGCGAGTTATTTCTCAAAGATAGACCTCAGATCCGGCTATCATCAACTTAAAGTGAGAGAATGTGATATTCCAAAGATAGCCTTCCGAACCTGTTATGGTTACTTTGAGTTTCTTGTCATGTCCTTTGGGTTAACCAATGCTCCCACAGCCTTTATGGACCTCATGAATCGAGTGTTCAAATAGTACCTTGATATATTTGTCATTATATTCATAGACGATATTCTTGTGTATTCCCGAAGTGAGAATGATCATGCCAATCATCTTAGAATTGTCCTACAAACCCTTAAAGATCATCAGTTATTCGCTAAATTTAGCAAATATGAGTTTTGGTTAAGGTCGATTGCTTTTTTGGGTCATATTGTTTCTGACGAAGGCATTCGAGTTGACCCCCAAAAGACAGAAGCTTTAAAGAATTGGCCTAGAACTACCTCCCCATCTGACATTAGGAGTTTTTGGGTCTAGCTGGTTATTACCGTCGTTTTGTCGAAGTTTTCTCTTCTATTGCATCTCCTATGACCCGGTTGACCCAAAAGAAAGTTAAGTTCCAGTGGACAGATACTTGTGAGAAGAATTTTCAGGAGTTAAAGACTCGACTCACTTCAGCTCTCGTGTTAGCTTTGCCTGATGGTACTGATGGTTTTGTTGTGTATTGTCATGCCTCTAGAGTTGGTTTGGCTTTTGTGTTGACGCAGCGAGGTAAAGTTATAGCCTATGCCTCTAGACAGTTGAAACCTCATGAAAAGAGTTACCTACCCATGATCTTGAATTAGCTGTTGTTGTTTTTACTTTGAAAATCTGGAGACATTATTTGTATGGTGCTCATGTTGATATGTTTACTGATCACAAAATCTTGCAATATGTGTTTACTCAGATGGAGTTGAACCTTAGGTAGAGAAGATGGTTAGAATTGTTAAAAGACTATGATATGAGTGTGTTGTATCACCCGGGTAAGGTAAATGTTGTAGCAGATGCTCTTAGCAGGTTGTCTATAGGTAGTGTATCTCATGTGGAGAATGATAAGAAAGAATTAGCTCATGATGTGCATCGTTTGGCTAGATTGGGTGTTAGGTTGCTTGATTCCGCTGAAGGGAGTATGTTACTACAGAGTAGTTCCGAGTCCTCTTTAGTCTCGGAGGTGAAGAAAAAGCAAGACTTAGATACTAGTTTGGTCAGATTGAAGGAGTCAGTCAAGGACCAAAAGATTGAGGTTTTCTACCAAGGGGGAGATGGGGTGTTGAGATTGCAGGGTAGGTTATGTGTACCTGATGTTGATGATTTGAGGCAGAGAGTTATGGCTGAAGCGCATGACACGCGATATTCTATTCATCCAGGTGCTACCAAGATGTACCGCGACTTGCGGGAAATCTATTGGTGAAGGGGTATAAAGAAGGATATAGCAGCATTTGTAGCAAAGTGTGCGACTTGCCAAAAGGTTAAGGTAGAGCACCAAAGACCTAGTGGTAAAATAAAAGAGTTTAGCATTCCTACTTGGAAATGGGAAGGGGTGAATATGGATTTTGTGACTGGTTTACCTCCTTCGCGTCGTCATCATGATTCTATTTGGGTTGTTGTAGATCGATTGACTAAGTCAGCGCATTTTATACCTGTGCATACATCTTATACAGCTAAGGATTATGCTAGATTGTATATTCGTGAGTTAGTCAGATTGCATGGAGTTCCCTTGTCCATCATTTCAGATAAGGGTACTGAGTTCACTTCACAGTTTTAGAGATCTTTTCAGAAGGGTCTTGGTACCCAAGTTCATTTGAGTTCTGCATTTCATCCACAAAATGACGGCTAGGCTGAGAGGACTATTCAAACTTTGGAGGACACGTTGAGTGCTTGTGCACTTGATTTCAAAGGTAGTTGGGATGAACATTTGCCTTTGATTGAGTTTGCTTATAACAATAGTTTCCATGCTAGCAATCAGATGGCACTATTTGAGGCTTTATATGGTAAAAGATGTAGATCACCCATAGGTTGGTTCGAGGTGGGTGAAGCTGTTGTGACTGGACATGATGTAGTATTCAAAGCCATGGAGAAGGTAAGATTGGTTAGAGAAAAATTAAAGGAGGCTCAGAGTCGCCAGAAGTCTTATGCAGATGTGAGAAGAAGAGACCTTGAGTTCGAGATTAGTGACTTAGTGTATCTGAAGATTTCACCAATGAAGGGAGTGAAGAGGTTTGGGAAGAAGGGGAAGCTTAGTCCCCGGTATATTAGTCCTTATAGAGTTTTGAGTCGTGTTGGGAAAGTAGCCTATGAGATTGAGCTACCTGCAGAATTTTTAGCTATCCATCCGTTCTTCCATGTATCTATGCTTAGGAAGTGTATTAGTGATGCTGTTGTTGTAGATCCTTAGGAGAATCCTAATGTCCATGACAATATTTCGTATGATGAGGTTCCATTTGAGATTCTAGACTATCAGATCCGTCAACTAAGGAACAAAGAAGTTCCCTTGGTCAAAGTTTTATGGCGTAGTCAGTCAGTTGAGGGAGATACTTGGGAAGCAAAAGCAGACATGTGAACCAAATACCCGCACCTCTTCTCCAAGCAAGCTGAAGGTACTACTCTTTCATAATTCAGTCCTTTCATATTCATGATTCAGCTGTTTATTCATTCTCATCAAGAGTTCATGTATTCTTTGAAGTATTCATGAGTTTAGAGTGAAGTTGAGCCAATTAAGTAAGTTCTCTGAGTTGCGTATTCTCGGTTTCTCTATATTCTTAGCCTGCTGAGAGACATTTGAGGACGAATGTTCCCAAGGGGGAGATATTGTAATACTCCGTAAAATTTTCACGACGTTTAAGCCTTCTGAGTGAGTTGAAGGAAATCTTATGCCTTGAAATTCTACTAAGCATTTCCAAAACTTAGTTTATTTTTGAGTCCTTAACTTCGGGGAAAGGTCATAGTATATCTTGGGTGAGATTCAGAATTTTTGGAGTAGCGTAAGGGCACGTTTGGTATGTCAAACCAGTGGCAAAAGGTGCTGGTCAGGTGCCCAGTTTTCAGCATTTCAGTGTCAACTTGTAATAATCATAACTTTTTGTATATAATAAACTGGGAGAGCTGCTAGATATCAAATGAAATCTCTTTGAGTCTTCTTTCCAATTCAATTGGTTTCATCCAATTTGAACATCTGAGTAAAAAGATATGGCCAATTTACGCCAGCATATCAAACCTGTCAACTGAGGGACAGCTGTGACTTTGTTTGTTTCCTTAGGGGTATTTTAGTCTTTCCTACCCCTATATATATATATATCCATAAACACGGAATTAATGGTCATTTAGACCAAAATCTGATCCTTATTCTCCAAATTCACAAGAACAACTTCCCTTAGCCCCAAAACAAAAATCAAGATCCCTCAAAATTCAACCGTAGAAATTCAAAAATAATTTAAGAGTTGGGATCCCCATTACAAGAGCTACAAGGAGCGCCTATCAATTTTGCAAATAGAGTTTCCTATTCAAAAGTTCATTAATACTCATAAATTTGAGGTATGTGGGTGTTGAACAAGAATAATCCTTCCGTTCTTGTGCCCAAAACTTAATTTTTATTACAAGATATGTTTTTGATTTTATATGGTATTTATGAAATTAAAGTTGAATATATTTATACCAAGATACTATTTATGAGATTATGGGATTATGAGTTATTTAAGTTGTGATTTTCATGACCTTGTATTTATTATGTCTTGAATTAAAAGTTTATATCATGAGTTATATCCTTTACTTATGAATTTGTATTGTTGAATGATTTCAAGAATAATAGTGGGTTGAGTTGATATTGCGAATTGTTATGAGTTTTGAATCTTGAATTTGAGTCTAAAGATTTGGTGTTGAGATTTTTAAGTCTATGTTCTTGGAAAAAAAAATTGAACTATTGTATTTATGTCAAGAATGGGTTTGATTTTGATAAAGATATGATTTTGAGAAGATTTGAGTCAAGAATGATATTGTGATTTTGAGTTGAAAATAGGAATCCACAATTTATTTTGATTCAATTATGAGAAATATGATTTGGTCTTCATTATAGACGCTTGAGATTATTTTGAGGTGGATTTCCTAAATGAGTCTAAACTTGAGTACGGGAGTAGTATTTAGCATCGAGCGGGAGGTGTGGGTGAGCGTACCCTACTTTCCTAAAACTACGTGCCACCGTAGGATTGAGATTTGTGGGCCTAAGGCCGAGTTGGTGATCACTGAGTTGAGGTTATACTCCCTGGCAAGAGTATGACGCTCCTTCCCAATGTGGGGTTTCTTCCTTAGGAGGACAAAACGTTGGACTCCATGATAAGCTCATATTTTTTATGTCGGTTAAAAGAAACTCCCGAAGTTGTCCCTTACTCTGAATTAAGTTGAAAGTATGAGATTTGAAAGTATTGTTTACGGATTTCCTTAACCTTTGAGTTTTGAGAAGAAAAGAAGAAGTTTATATTTTGAGCTAAGTATGATGACTCACGAGATTTATGATATATGTTCATTATTCATGATTTAAAATTCTTATATTTCAGCTTTATTCCAGCTTTGTGAGTCATTATGATCCGCATGCATGATTTTATATAAACTTACGATGTTGTTTACTTAATTGCATACACCCCATATACTCAGTACATTCCCAAAGTGCTGATCCACATATCCGTATGTGGGCTACATTTTCTTATGATGTAGGCTCAGGTGCTCAGTTCCAGCAGCGTCAGTGATTTCTGAGCACTTTTATCTACACTCCTGCAGTGGTGAGTCCTCATGGTTCGTGGACCAGATTTCCAGATGTTCTGTAACATCAGTTGTTGTATTTATCTTATTCTATTTGAGTATGATTCAGTTGGGGTCTGTCCCAGTGGCTTCCTATTCTTGAGTTGTAGAGGTTTGTCAGACTAGACTGTTATTTGTATTTCTCGATTTCTCTGTATCTTGAGACTTGGACATTATATTTACAGCGTGGATTGATGAGAGTGAAACTTAGATTATTTGATTTTAATTCTTAAATTAAGTATAAAGTATGGTTGTAGGCTCAAAGGGTTAGCTTGGGATCTACGTGTATCCCTAAGCACCGTGTGAACTCTCGGGGTGAGATTTTGGGGCGTTACGTATTATTTCTGTATTTTGTTGTGCCTTGTATTTTTAACACTTGTTCCAGGGGTATTAAAGTAGCGGATCGAGGATCTTACTGGGTTATATTTATATAGCTCACTCTTTCCTCGCAGATATGGTTGCGGAGAGAGATACTTGTGGCTGACAGTCTTTTCGTATGGATTATGTTGCTAAGGTGAGCCTTCACATTGTTCGTGGAGGCAGTCATCCAACTTTAGTATTTTAGATTATAATTCTTATGTTGGGTTTGCATGCCCAAAAGTTGAACTCATATAACTCTGTTTAGATGCTCTATAGTTTTAGTGTGGGATTTGAGGCTAGAGAGCTATTATTTAAGTATTGCTGTTTTCATAAATCATATTACGGTAACCGGGTGGATGAATACTTTGCGTTTAATACTATTTTCACGCACTTGAAGTTGCACATGTCTTTATCTCAGTGTTTGTAGATATTGTGAATGTATAGAAAATTAGTTCTCCCGGCAAGTGGTGTTATCAGGAGCCAGTCACGCCTAGAGATTATTTTGGGACGTGACAAAATTGGTATCATAGCGTAGGCTTTAGGTCCCGGGTTATGGATTAGTGTTTAGTAGATTCTTGTTCATGGGTATGTAGGAGCCCATACTTATGAACTTGAGGCTACGGAACAACTAGGAAGTTTCCCCCTTTTATTCATTATTTGTGCGTTGAGTTGAATTAAGTCTAACCCTTAAATATTGTTTCGCAGATGGTTAAGAGACTTGGTTATCCCTCCGCTAGTCGATCTAATGCACCTGCTGGACGTGATGCTGGACAAGATCCTACTCGTGGTGGTGGTCGATTTAGGTCTCATCCAACTAGGCCTCGAACTTGGATGCAAATTGGTGCTCAGACTGGAGTTGGGAATGGGGACCAGCCCCAAGTTGTGGCTTCTCAGCAAGCGCAGAATCAGGTTGATCGAGATACTCCAGCTGCAGTGCCAGTTGCTGCACTTACTGATACTTTGCCTGCAGACGTAGTGGTAAGAATGTTGAATGTACTTGAGGCATTGGTGCCTAATTAGGGTCGAACTCTAGCTCCTTAGGTTACTTCACAGACGCAAGCACAAGTTCTGTTGAATGTTGCAACCTCTCAGGAACCTCTACCTGTTGATCATTCGATTACAGCTGTAGGGCAACCCAAGGATCTAAAGAATTTCATGGATCTTAAGCCACCGGAGTTTGATGCTACACCATCTTCTACTGAGCCTCAAAAGTTTTTAGATCGCTGCGAGAAGATACTGACTACTTTAGGACTGATTGAGACTCGTGGTATAGATTTTACTACTTTTCTATTCTCAGGATCTCCCAAGGCTTGGTTGACTTCCATTTTAAGGGGCAGACAAGCAGGGCTACCACCAATTACTTGGTCAGAGTTTTCAGCTATGTTCTTGGACAGATTTATTCCCTTGAGGAAACAAAATGACATGAGATGCCAATTTAATGAGTTACGATAGGGATCTATGACAGTCACTGAGTACGAAGCTAAGTTTACTGAGTTGTCCAGGTATGTTCCATCTTTAGTTACAGATCAGAGGGAGAAAGTAAGATGATTTATGGATGGACTTGAGGCTCGCTATCGTGGTCCAATGATACGTGATATGTGTAATGGATCCTATCTTGAGGTGTTTGACACTGCTTTTCGTTCTGAGTCCTATTATGAGATGGAAATGATTAATCGAGAAAACAAAAAGGCACGTAACTCAGGTGGGTTTAGTGGTGCTCCGCCTGGGAGCAAGAGTGGTTTTGATCGTGGACAGTCCAGGCCTACACAGTCAGAGTCAGTGGGCCAATCTTCAAGGAATAGTTATCTAGCTAGACAGGGATAGTAGCAACAGGTACAGAGGAATGGTAGCGGTTTCTTTCAGTTTGGGCAACATTCGAAATGCTCTAATTATGGTAGGAATCATAGTGGATGTTATTTTGGAATTGGCGGTCCTTGTTGTACTTGTGGTGAAAGAGGGCAAATTGCTAAGTTTTGTCCTAAGGGAAATTCTGGTTCTAGTTAAACTACTGCACATACACAGAGAGATATTGCAAGTACTCATGCTCATACCCAGCCACTAGGAACACTCCACAGAGTGCTTGTGGACAGGGTCGGCAGGGTACTTAGGGTTCTCAAACAGTAGGTGGACCACCAAGATTCTTTGCTATGGCCAGACAGGATATCGAGGCATCTAATGCAATGGTCACAGGTATTATCACTGTAAACTCTCATGAGGCTTATTCTCTTATTGATCTCGGTTCTACATATTCGTATGTGTCCCCATCTTTTGTTATATTCTTATAGAGAAGGATTGAGACTCTTGTTGAGCCATATTTTATTACGATGGCCTTATCAGTGGATAAAGTTTATAGAGGTTGTGTGATATCTATTCAGGGTAAGGACACCATATTTGATCTACTTGTGTTGCCAATAACTGATTTTGATGTGATTATGGGTATGAATTGGTTGGCGTCATGTTACACATTGATTAATTGTTATGCTAAACTTACATGTTTTGATATTCATGGAGAACCACCTTTAGTGTGGAAAGGTATAACCCCTGTGACTCAAGGGAAGATAATATCCTATGTAAAAGCCCGCCGAATGATTAACCATGGTTGTTTGGGTGTTATCGCTACTGTTCATGACACTAGAGCAGAGGAAGTTTCTATAAATAATGTTCCCATTGTTCGGGAGTAAATTGATGTGTTTCCAGATGATTTTCCCGGTTTACCTCCAATGAGAGAAATTGAGTTCAACATTGATTTGGTGCCACAGACTCAACCTATCTCTATTCCACCTTACCGTATGGCTCCTGCTGAGTTGAGGGAATTGAAGGTTCAACTTCAGGAATTACTTGATAAGGGATTCATTAGGCCTAATGTGTCACCTTGGGGTGCACCTGTGTTATTTGTGAAAAAGAAAGATGGCACGCTGAGAATGTGCATTGACAATAGGCAGTTAAATAAGGTGACAATCAAGAATAACTATCCCTTTCCTCGAATTGATGATTTATTCGCACTTTTCTTAGATTGACTTGAGATCGGGTTATCATCAGCTGAGAGTCAAGGCCAAAGATTTCACTAACATGGCTTTTCGGACCAGGTATGGACATTTTGAATTTTTAGTGATGTCTTTTGGACTGACTAATGCACCTGCAGCATTTATGGACCTCATGAACACAGTATTCAAGCCGTATTTAGATGAATTTGTTATTGTGTTCATTGATGACATTTTGGTTTACTCTCGGAGTGAGGTGGAACATGAACAACACTTGAGAGTTGTGCTGCAGACACTTAGAGACATAAGCTTTATGCCAAGTTCTTAAAGTGTGAGTTTTGGTTGGGCACGGTTTCCTTTTTGGGGCATGTGGTGTCAAGAGATGGGATCCATGTTGATCCAAAGAAGATTGAAACAGTCCGAGATTGGCCTCGACCTAGTACTATTACAGAGATACATAGCTTCTTGGGTTTAGCTAATTATTATAGGAGGTTTGTAGAGGGTTTCTCAAAGGTAGTTACTTCATTGACATGCTTAACTCAAAAGGGTATCGTTTTTCAATGGTTGGATAAATATGAAGAAAGTTTTCAGAAATTAAAGACGACATTGATTTTGGCTTCAATTTTGACCTTACCTATGACAGAGGGTGGTTTCACTATTTATTATGATGCATCTCGAATTGGGTTGGGTTGTGTTTTAATGCAGAATAGTAAAGTGGTGGCATATGCTTCTCGACAGCTAAAGGTCCATGAGAAAAATTATTCGACTCACGACTTGGAATTGGCCGCAGTTGTATTTGCACTCAAGATCTGGCGTCATTATCTTTATGGTAAGCCGTGTGAAATCTATACTGATCACAAGAGTCTGCATTACTTATTCAAGCAAAGAGATCTGAATTTGAGATGACGGTAGTTAGAGTTACTTAAAGATTATGATCCCACTATCTTGTATCATCCTGGGAAGGCGAATGTAGTAGCAGACACTTTGAGTAGGAAGTCTATGGGCATCTTGACCCTATTTGTTGTCGAAAAGAAACCTTTGTTTATGGATATTCAGTCTTTAGCCAATCATGGAGTTCGAATTGATCAGTCAGTGCCTGGAAAGCTACTTGCGGTTATGGTGGTTTAGTCGTCCTTAGTTGGGCAAGTTAAGACTTGTCAATATGATGATCCCTACCTTGTTGAGATTTGAGATCGAGTACAGAATGGCGGTGTTAAGTCTTTCACTATTGATGATGAAGGTGTGCTACGTCATCATGGAAGATTGTATGTTCCTGTTGTGGGTGATATGAGGCAACTAATTCTTGATGAGGATTATAGCTCGCGATATTCTATCCACCCTGGTGCTATGAAAATGTATCAAGACTTACGTGGATTGTACTGGTGGAAAGGTATGAAAGTTGATATTTTGAAACATGTGATTAGTTGTTTAAATTGTCAGCAGCTTAAATATGAACATCAAAAACCTAGCGGAGTGATGCAAAATTAATTATTTTGGAGTGGAAGTGGGTAAGGATTACTATGGATTTCGTTGTTGGGTTGCCAAATACATTAAGGAAGCACGACTCAGTCTGGGTGATAGTGGATAGACTTACAAAATCTGCCCATTTCATACCAGTTTGGGTTACTTATAGCTCGAAGCAGTTAGTGGAGATTTATCTTTGGGAGATAGTTCAGCTTTATGGTGTACCTATCTCAATCATATCTGATTGAGGTGCGCAGTTCACTACTGAGTTCTGGATATCCTTTCAGAAATCATTGGGTTCGCAAGTTTAGTTGAGTATAGCTTTTCATCCGCAGACTGACGGGGAGTCTGAACGGGTTATTCAGATCTTGGAGGACATGCTTAGAGCTTGCGCTATTGACTTTTGGTGGCCATTGGGATGATCAGTTGCCTTTAGCAGAGTTTGCTTATAATAATAGCTACCAGTCGAGCATCCAAATGGCACCATATGAGGCTCTATATGGTCGCAAGTGTCGTTCACCAGTTGGCTAGTTTGATCCCAGCGAAGCACAGTTATTGGGTCCAGATTTAGTTCAGCAAGCATTGGAGAAGGTTGCAGTGATACGAGACCGACTTAAAACGTCACAAAGCAGGTAGAAGTCTTATGCAGATAAGGGGTTTTGTGATTTGGAGTTTGAAAAAGGGGGAAAAGTTTTTCTGAAAGTTTCTCCCATGAAAGGAGTTATGAGATTTGGTCGGAAAGGTTAGCTAAGTCCTAGATACATTGGTCCTTATGAGATTTTGGACAAAATTGGATTGGTGGAATATAGGCTTGCTTTACCTCCGAGATTGTCTGCAGTTCATCCTATGTTTCACGTGTCTATGCTTAAACAGTATGTTCGTGATGATAGCCATAAGATTCAGCCAGAGGATGTAGAGTTTGATTAGAATCTGACTTATGAGGAATGCCGATAGCTATTCTTGATAGGTAAGTGCGACAGTTGAGGTCGAAAAAGATAGCTTCAGTTAAGGTATTATGGTGTAATCATCCAACCGAAGAAGCTACTTGGGAGTCCGAGGAGGAGATGCGAGTTAGATATCCTCACTTATTTGACATTTCAGATATGATTCTAGACCCGTTCGAAGATGAACGTTATTTTAAGTGGGGGAGAATGTAATATCCAGCTTATTATTTCTTTTTAATTAAGGGTTAATTGATAACTATAACCAATTATTAATATTAATTAAGGAATTAAAAGGGGCAAGTCAAAAGACTTCTTCAGTTTCAGGTTTATAACATTATAAGTATACTACTAGGGCTATATATTGTTTCCTGTATCCTTGGAAGAGATCAGCAGGCAGCATAGGAGGAAAAAAAAATAGGTTGGGGAACATAAAGGTGGGATTAAAGCTTCTCAGTTATTAAGGTATGAAATTTTTTCCATTGTTTTTTAGCATGGAATTAAAATATACGTACAACAGTGTTGTGTTGTTCATGAAATTAGTGCAGCAAGCTAGAATAGAAATAACTAGGACATGTTGGCTTCCTGAAAATTTGAGGTGGAGTACTTATATAATGGAGGTTATGACATCTGGAATGATAGAGAATCATGAACAGTTAAATCTAACTAGTGATGGTTGTTACTTTCTCGAATAGTCACATCCTTTGATGAAAACAAAATTTCTTATTCTTGCAAGTGTTGATTTTGTTGTGTTGCTGAAAGTTTCGACCCTTTAAAGACTTTTAAGAGGACATAACTTTATGGTGGAAATGTTTGTGAAATGAACCTTTGTTTGAGAATTTTTTTTCTTTTCCTCATCGTTGGTGTCATGTTGGACAGTTGTATTGGAAAATTATCGTTAAATCAATAGGTACGGTGTGAGATGCCAAGGTCTAGCTGTAAGTTTAAAAGTTAAGGATATTGAAGCTTGGTCGAAGTAGCATAATTGATATTGTTATTTAAACTTTTGTTTAGATTGATCTCGTTGGTCGTTGTTTGGTTAATGTCTTACATATTGCAAGTTGGGGAAATTATCGTTAGAGGGAAATTTTCGTCGCTGCGGTTATAGTCTCTAGAGGGATACATAGCTGCCCTAATATGTTAGGGGCATTACTTATGCTGCTGTACTATGTTAGGGGCTTGTACATGCTGTTGTAGTAGACTTTTTGGGACATTATATAAGCTGCCATGGACTTGTCGAGTTGCTAGGCCGATCACCTTCACTGCCGTTTATGACAAGTCGTGAGAGGGGATTGAGTGGAGATATAGAGTAACATTTTTGAACTTCCTTTTGGATTTTATTGAGATACATTATGTACATATTATTTGTGTATTTTGTTGTGCCTTATATTTTTAACACTTGTTCTAGGAGTATTAAAGTAGCGGGTCGAGGACCTTACTGGGTTATATTTATATAGCTCACTCCTTCCTTGCATGCTTGCAGATACGGTTGCGGAGAGAGAGACTTGTGGCTGACAGTCTTTACGTGTGGATTATGTTGCGAAGGTAAGCCTTCGCATTGTTCGTGGAGGCAGTCATCCAACTTTAGTTATTTTAGATTATAATTCTTATGTTGGGTTTGCATGCCCAAAAGTTGAACTCAAATAACTCTGTTTAGATGCTCCATGATTTTGGTATGGGATTTGAGGCTAGAGAGTTATTATTTAAGTATTGTTGTTTTCATAAATCGTATTACGGTAACCGGGTGGATGAATACTTTGTGTTTAATAATTATTTCACGCACTTGAAGTTGCACATGTCTTTATCTCAGTGTTTGTAGATATTGTGAATGTATAGAAAATTAGTTCTCCCGGCAAGTGGTGTTATTGGGAGCCAGTCATGCCTAGGGATTATTTTGGGACGTGACAATAGAAGAGCTATTTGAAGTATCAATTTAACTACTCGAAGCTTCTATAATGTCAGTGTGAAAAAATTAGCTAAGTTGTTTGGGCTCTTCAAAATTGTGAGTATAATTTTGTTCGTTCCTTCATCTTCTCCATGATTAGGGAGCTATTAAAGTACTATCAATTTAAGAATACAAAGCTCTTACTCGTTTGATGTCAGTGCAGAAAATTAACTAACTTGCTCGGATGCTTCAAAATTGTGAGTATAATTTTGTTCGTTCCTTGATCTTCTTTTTGATTCGAGGGCGTTAATAGTGTATTTCTCGAACTGCGACATCAATAAAGGCAATAGAAAAGGTATTAAAATATCAATTTAAGTATACGAAGCTTCTAGAAAAAGCTCTTACTCGTTTGATGTCAGTGCGGAGAAATTAACCAAGTTGCTCGGACTGTTAAAAAGTGTGAGTGTAGTTTTGTTCATTCCTTGATCTTCTCCATGATTCAAGGGTTGTTAGTAGTGTATTTCTCAAACTGCTACATCAATAAAGGCAAATGGAAGAGCTATTGAAATATCAATTTAAGAATACGAAACTTCTAGAAGAAGCTCTTACTCACTCTTCCTGCGCTAGTTCATCTTCTAGAATATACCAGCGGCCGCGTTCACCGGCATGGTAGTATCTTGTACCTGACCAGTGACTCACTTTTTCTAAGTAATGAGGAAAAGGACCGACAACGCTCTTGGTGTAGCAATTTTTAGTTTTTTGCAATATTTTGATATTAATTAAATATTCAAATGCTATAAAAAGTACTATAAGTTGCAAATCTTTTATATTAATATGGTGAACAGATATATCTTAAAATGTGATCAAAGTTCATATAGTTTAACTCTTGGAAGTGAATAGTGGCAAGTATTCTGGGACCAAGGGGTGGGGTGGGGTGGGGGTGGGGGTGGGGGTGGGGTGGAGGGTGTATCTATCAAGAAAAGAGGTGTTTATTAAGCGTCGAATAGAGAGTGTATAGAAGCAAACATTTAAAGAAAAAGGAAAATTCACCTATTGATGGCACTGGTCAGATATTGACCTGTGCCTCGTGTATTAATGTTCAGAAATTGGGAAAATGCATAAATAATCCCTTGAGAATAGGGTGTAAAGGATTGTCCGTAAAGTTAAAGCGTTTAATAGGCTTTTCCGGATAAGTTTAAGGGGGTAATTTGTGTATTATACATGAAGTCAGGGGGATGAAAATTTACCTTATTGATAACATAAAAGAAGGTAGACATGCCTTCCCTTTTTACACTTTAAGGTCTTTAAAAATGTGTATTTATATCTAGATGAATGCTCAAAGTACAATTTGGCAATCTAAGTTGTGGAATGTGGAGGGCTCCTCCATGTTAAAGAGTAACTTCCTTTATAACAGTAAACAAAATAGAAAATATGAACTTGGGAGAACTCCCAATTATTATATGGATTGATCATATAAGCAAGTTTCGAAAAATTACGAAATGAATTAATCTAAAAAGTTCTTTGGTTTGGCTTGTCTAGTTCTGAAATCCGACAATTGCATCTTATCCTATATGTATGCCCCTTTTGCTTCATTCTGTAAGTCTTCAAAGTTTTAAGGTCGTGTTTGTTTCAGATAGTGAAGATTCCAGTTAGCCATTGCATATGACACTTCATTTGCCTTAGGTAACAGTTTGTCATCGCGTATTTCCTAGCACAAGATCGTCAACAGATTACAATAGTTTTTTAGAGAAATTATGATAGAGGAGACTTTGAATTTGTGTGTAGGTGAAGGAATTCGTGACAACAGTGCAACAGGAGGGGATGGTGGACTGATGAAAGCGCCAAAGGTTCTTGCAGACATTATGGGGTTGGTAATGGGTCTGTATATTTGGATTGCGCTTTTGATGTGAATGCTTTCTGGGTGGTCAGTTTCTTTCTTACTATTTAAGTATGTGTTGGCCATGGATCTTATAAGAACTCAATTTTGTTTTCCGTTCTGGATTGAGATTACTAGTGTATTAATCAACTACAACTCAATCCCAAAAGTTAGGTTGGGTATATGAATTCTCTTACTTATTTCTCTAGATTTCTATTATAACTTGAAAATAATTATGCAGAATTAAAGAGTTGAGTTTCGCCGGCTTATTGGCTATTAGTAAGTGTATATAATTTACAGCCTTAGTGCTAGCATACAAGGGGCTTTAATTGTTATTTATCGAACCCATTTTCATGCAAAGCTAGTTATCCTAGCAAACCTTTCATCAAATTGTCTCAAGCCATACACCTGTTTCATGTTTTAGTGACTTTTGCTGCAAGCAAAGTGGTATCTGAGTAGTCATTATGTATGCTTTTTAATTTTCGGAGGTAAAACTTCTTTCCTCTAGAAACGTGTTGTGTGTTATTCACCAATCGCAGTTGGATGTACTGGGGCGAGGAGAGGCAGATGTAGGCCGAGGAAGTATTGGGAAGAGGTGATTAGATAGGATTTGACTCATCTTCAGCTTATCGAGACATGACTTTAGATAGGAGGATATGGAGGTCGCATATAAGGATTGAAGGTTGGTAGTTAGTGTATGTTGTCTTAGTATTAGTCTATTCTTGTAGAGTTTGTAGTCTTTAGCTTAGTGATAGTCTAGAGCGCCATGTCTGATGTCTATCGTATGATTAGCTACTCATGTAGTCTTTGGATTTTGGTCCATGTGATCATTTGTTATTTACTATATTTAAGTGGTCGCACCTTATTAGATGTTATAAATTCTTTGTATATATTCTCCACATTGCTCTCATATTAGTTGTCATGTTTTTCTTCACTGCCATTTTTCCTTTCAATTAGTACTTCGATTTGCTTCTCTTGAGTCGAGGGTCTTTCGAAAACTGTCTCTCTACTTTCAAGAGGTAGAGGTAAGTTCTACGCACACACTATCCTCCCCAGACCCCACTTTGAGGGAATTCACTGGGTATGTTGTATTAAATCACTACTTAATATGAAACGAACGAAACGGAGCTAGTAATGAAATGCTTGAACCACAGTTAAAATTCAAAATGCAACAAGTATGTTTAGGAAATAAATGGTAGTAGTACTTAGCACTTCCGGTCTATGTAGTAGGGATTAATTGTCTAATAGTATTTTGCTTGAAAACTTCTTGATGAAGATTAAACAATAACAAATTATGTGGGGTTAGGGTGGGGTGGGGGGTCATGAGGGTGGATCAAAAACAACAAATTTTGTAGGGGTGGGAGGTTGAAGTAAAAACGACGAAGTTGCACACAACTAGAGGTAACAGATGAAAATTTAGTTGGATTTTGTTTTTTTTCCTTCACACTTTCAGTGAAGGGTTGAGATTGGTTGACACATGTCAATGTGAATGAAACTCTTTTTGCCCAAATTTGACCATTTTCCTTTCTCAGTAACGGAGTGAACAATTGGGTGGTTATGGGTCTTTGGCCGTTTCGGGTTGGTGATATAAGGACAAGTGCCATTTATGTTTGTTAGATTAGAATTTTTTTTCTTTTTATGAAATAATTAATTTTGAGCGGTGGGTTGTAGTCTTTGGGGATACAAAATATAAAAGGAGGAAAAGAAAGTAAAGTGAGCGATAGGAAGGCATACGATTAAGGTAAAAATGGAAAAAAACTTACCTCAATCTCTCTCAGTTGGCGGCAGCGGCGGAGGCGGAGGAGCGTCATCGTCGTCTCATGGTGGTGGAGCAGTGTTTAATATGGATCGCCAAATGCAAGTTGTTGAACAGCTCGTTCTCAATCTTCGGTACCCCGTTCGTCATGAACATGCTCTTCTTGAACTTTCTAAGGTTTATTCTTCTCATTTCAATGGTTTACTTTCATGTTTCGCTTAAACTGTTGATTGAGACTTTAATTTCACTTCAGTTAAATGATAGAGCATGTTTTTTGAATAATTTGATTCTGGATTGCGGTTGAAGCTTCTTTTTAATTGAGAGTTTAGGAGTTAGGGTTTCTCTTACCTCTTAGGCCTCAAGTTTAAGAATAATTTTTGAATAATTTGATTCCACAGATTCTAGGTTTTGATGAGAATTGTTATTGGATTTTGCTGAAAATTAAGATGAAAAATGACACTGACGACTTACTGCCTTTGTTTTCCTTTTCCAGAAGAGGGAACTTTTCCATGATTTGTCCCCCTTGTTGTGTAACTCATTTGGTACTTCCGTTGTACTCCTACAGGTACTTTGAGAAATGTTTCATATAATTCTAGAGTTTATCTCATATGTCATCTCACTGATGCTTGCACTTGGCTGCCCTTTATCCTTTTAATCTCATCTCCTATATGCACACGAATGCTCAAGTACCACTCGACACTGTAATTCCAGCATTTCTTCAGTGATTACAGATGCTTCACACTGCACCATTGAAAGTGAAGAATATGAGGAAGCATTGAATGACCTTCATAACAAAGATGTCTAGGAAACATCTTAATGATCTTTTGATTGGAATTACAGTTCTAGTTCTTTTAAAAAAACATTTGTAGAGTCTTAGGATGATAAAAGAGTTATGTGGAATTTCTGGCTTTGGCTAGTCCCACATTTGTCCATGGGGTGCGTCCTTGTTGTAATTTGTAGTCGGCTCATAGCAAGGTTGATTGTTTAATAATGGAAACTAGACAATGTATGTCATTTTCATTGTATATGTTGGGTTGCTTTATAACATAAATGGAATAAAATGATTTGGAACAAAATTTGGAAATAAATATACAGAGAAAGTCTCAAAATGGAATCCCGATGTGCTTTTCCATATTTGTTGGTTGTAGATGTAGATGGAATAGATGATGGAGCCAAAATCCCAATTCGAGGAGACAGTAATCCAAAAATGAAAAAAGAATAATCACCACTAGGAGGAGAAACTATTCTATTTTTTAAATTTAATCTCAGTTTAATGTTTTTTAAATTTGATTTGCTTCTTTTCCATAGAAATTACATGGACACAAAAATCTCAGCACTCCACATAGTTACATCTCTTATTCCGCAGGCACTTTGCTCGGTGAATTTCACTTAATAAAACTCTTATTTACTTGTCAAAATGAATTCTGCAGTCACAAGTCAAAGATTATGATCCAATTAGTATCAAGTTAATGTCAGTTTGCATTCGTTTGATAAATCTTTGGAGGATAATTGGAATTTGATTTACATATGAAGACATTATACTTGGATTTATCTTATCGATTACTTGTGATATTTGGTTTCCCTTGAATAAATCCTTCTGACAACTTTCTTCTTTGCAGCAAGTATTCCTTCTTATCTGTACCCTTTTCTTGTTACAACAAGCAAGTCCAGACCTTTTGAATATTTGAGGCTTGCTAGCTTAGGTGTCATTGGCGCCCTCATGAAGGTAATAAGTCTACTGTAATTTCATGAGTCTCTTTTTCTACTATCATCGTTCATATAAAGACTGCATTCATGATCATATCTACTGGGAATGACCAAGTATGAAATGAAAACCTTGGTTAGTTTTAGTTTCAGGAGCTAAAGATAGCTATTTTTGGCATTCTTAACCTACCATAGTAAATTGTTTTTCTGAAGCCACTTTGTTTCTTTTGATTTTCTCTCCGCAGGCAGATGACACTGAAGTTATCCGTGCTCTTCTTTCACCAGAGATAATTCCGAGTTGCTTGCGCTCAATGGACATTGGATGTGAACTATCCAAAACAGTTAGTGCTTCCCCAAAGCCAGTTTCCAGTTACATCCGCCCTTGACTTACATAAATTTTCATGCATTTAATTTGTTCATGCTGACAGGTTACAACTTTCATTCTGCAAAAAATCCTTCTAGATGATGCTGGTTTGGATTACATATGTACCAGAGGGGTAAAGTTTTTTTATGTAGCCCAAGCATTAGGGAATATGGTTGGTGAACTTGTTGAACAACCTTCAGCTAGATTGCTGAAATACATAATAAGGTGCTATCTTCGTCTGTCAGATAATCAAAGGTTAGTTTTCTGTTTATCACCATCCTGGTTTTCCTTTCAGCATGCTTATGCACGATGTATTACAATCCTCTTTGGGCTTTCTATTTCTGTAAGGCTAAAGATGATGTGCATGGCTTATGGCAGGGCATGTGATGAACTGGGAACTTGTCTTCCCCATATACTTAGAGATACCACCTTCAACAGTTGTCTTTGTGTACGTAATACTTGGCAATATAAGTAGCACCCCCCCACCCCCCACCCCCTCCTCCACCCTCCTGTGCTTCTCCGTTAGTGATCAGGAAGCATTCATTTTCTGGCCCCACACTTACTTTTGCTGACCATGAGTTGTTTTCTCGTGTTATCAGGAGGATCCAGTGACGAGGATGTGGCTGAAGGAATTGCTTCAAAAAGTCAATGGGAATCAGGTTGTTGTACAGGCTGGAGAATCGGTGAACCCAATTCATTCAACTAGGATATAAGTTAGGAACTTTTGGAGTATTTGGAGTGCATACTGTACTCATGGGAGGTGGGTATTGTTGGTGTTTATTTAATGTGTATGTTACGCATTTCTGTACTCATAGGAGTTTGTTTGTGTTGGAGTACTTAAGGTCTGTTTGGAATGTGCTACTACTGTGCTCATATGTTTATTTATGCAGAGCATTATGTGAATTGTTGTTGGGGCCTATTAAATCTAGATTCGCGTGGGGAGTCAACTTAATCCCGTGGGTCAAACGACCTGTTGTTATTAATAGAGAAGGAGAGCCCTTCTAGTGTTTAAGGACGTGATTTAGTGATAAATCATAAGATTTTGTGTTTATCAAGAAGTACTTGGTGATTTTATGCTATTTATCTAAATTTTGATTTGATAAATTTATCTAGAGTGAGTAATCCATGTTCTTTAAGGTAAAAGAAAGAAAATCATGAAAAGATCATAATTTAAAAATTTTGATGGGCAAAGTTAGTGATTACTGTACGGGTGAAAGGATGGACACCTTTCTATATAAGCTTGTATTTTTCTCCATGCATTGTTTTTGTCCCATTCTTGATAAAAGTATATATTTTTATTAACATCATTCAAATTTTGTATAACTTGGCATGATTTGATTTGAACAATCTATAATCTTTGATACTATTGTTATTTTATATGCATCGAGAGCAACATTAGTGGTATTAAATATATATTTTTTGCAATAAGAGTTTGTATGTATCGAATGGAACAACGTATTTGTTGGTGTGATGATTTGAATTTGTTCGATTTTAATCACATATTTTATGTTAAAGCTCTTCGAAATTAAAAATAATAATTTAATTCTGCCATAATAGAAGTATTCTTCTCTCTTCCAACGGTTTACTTTCTCATACAGCTGATTTCTGACACAACTCAGCTCTTCCACAATACAATTACTCGACGATGACAGGTTTCGGAGTAAGAAAGTTCTACAATAACTTGGCATGATTTGATTTGAGCAGTCTATAATCTTTGATACTATTGTTATTTTACATGAATCGAAATCTTTCATAGCTGGACATGATTTAATTTGAGCAATATTAGTGATATTTAATAATTTTTCTTTTTTGAAATAAGAGTTTGTTTGTACCGAATGGAAGAATGAATCTATTGGTGTGATGATCTTAATCATATGTTTCATGTTAAAGCCCTTAGAAATTAAAAAAATGAATTTAGTTCCGCCATAATACAAGTACTATGCCCCAAATGAAAAATGAAAAAAAAAAAAAAAAGAAGAAGAAATTGTTGGCTCAATCACCATTTTTTTAACATAAAAAAATTACCCCCTCCATTTAAAGAAAATGACGTACTTTTTCTTTTTATCCATTTCAAAAAGAATGATTCTTTTTCGTTTTTGACAATACTTCAATTCCAATTTATCACGTGACATGTTTAAGGCCATAAGATTAAAGGATATTTTAGTACATAACTTTTAATTTAAAGCTACAATATTCAACATGACATGTTTAAGATCACAAAATTAAAGGATATTTTAGTACATACCTAAACGATTCAAGTTCTTTTATTTTCTTAAATTCCCTGTCGAAGCCTCTGCAGCTGATGCCCATTTATAGAGATTGAGGTAAGTTTGTCATTATTAAGGCTTTAATAATGACAAACTTACCTCAATCTCTATAAATCAGCTGCAGAGGCTTCGGTTCCATCGGAGTAGGTGTAGGAGCACCGTCTTGTTCGTCTCCAGCTTATAATGCAATTGGCTGAACAAGTTGTGTTTGATCTAAGCAACCCTAATCTTTATGAAAACTCTCTTCTAGAACTTTTGAAGGTGTATTCTTCTCGCTTCCAACGGTTTACTTTATGATACAACTCAGTTTCCCCGGGGAATTGTTCGATGATGATAGGTTTTGGAGTAAGAAAGTTCTACAATAGCGTTTTCACGAAGATCAGGGTTATTAAGGTCAAGCACAAGCTGTTTAACCGATGTCGACCGAGAGAGATTGAGATAAGTTTGTCATTATTAAGGACTTAATAATGACAAACTTACATTAATCTCTCAACTGCAGAGGCTGCGGTTGCATTGGACTTGGAGTCGGGACGCTGCTCCTCTTCTGACGGCATCAAAACGTCCGCATTGATGTCGACTGATAGAGATTGAGGTAAGTTTATCATTGTTAAGGACTTAATAATGACAAACTTACATTAATCTTTTTGAGTTGGTATCAGCTGCGGGGGCTTCGGTTGCATTGGACTAGGAGTAGGAGCAGCGTAAGGATCGCAAAATGCAATCTGTTGGACAGTTTGTGTTTGATCTAAGCAATCCTAATCTTCATGAAAACACTCTTCTAGAACTTTTGAAGGTTTATATTTTTCACTTCAGCGGTTTACATAAATGTTTCGTTTTGTTTTTTACTGGTGTTTTGTTTTCTTATTTTGATGGAGTATGGACTCCTCGGGCATGAGTTTGTATAATTCAATTCTGGATTGCGATGAAGTTTCTGTATAATTAACAATGCAGGACTTAAGATTTATCTTACGTGTTAGGGATAAAGTAGAAGACTGCAAATACTAGGTTTTGATGAGTATCACTTGAGAGAGTTGAATTGTTATTGGATTCACAGAAAATTAAGATGAAAAAAGACGTTGACGACTTATTGCCTTTGGTTTCCTTTTCCAGAAGAGGGAACTTTTCTAGGATTTGGCAAATCCACCTAATGATGGCATTGGTCAGAATACCTCTGTCCCTTTTTTTTTTTGGTAATGAAATATTGACCTCTGCCTTGTGTATTGATGTTCGAAAATTAGGAAAATACATAAATACTCCCTTGACAATACTTTTCTGGATAAGTTTAGGAGTGTAATTTGTGTATTTCCCCTTCAAATATTAATTACATGAAGGAAGGGAAATGGCTATTTACCTTGTGATATCATAAAAGAAAGGGTACACATCCCTTCTTTTTTTACACTTTAAATGTAAATATAACTAGATGAATCTCAATTTCCAGTTTGACCTTTTAAGTTGTGGAGGACTCCTCCATGTTAGAGAGTAGACAGATTTATAAAAATAATCTAAGTAGAAAATACGATCTTGGGAGAACTTCTCCCGTTTACTATATGGATTGCTGATATAAGCAAGTTTCCAAAAATTATGAAATGAATTAATCTAAAAAGTCCTTTGATTTTGCTTGTTTAGTTCTGAAATACGGCACGTTGCATCCTATCCAATATGTATGCCCATTTTGCTTCCTACTGTAAGTCTTCAAACTTTAAAGGCTGTACTTGTTTTGGAAAGTGAAGATTCCAGTTAGCCATTGCATACAACACTTCATTTGCCTTTGGTAACAGTCTCTCATTGCACATTCCTTGGCACAAGATCGTCAAACTGATTACATAGTTCCTTTGTGGACATGTAATAGAGGAGATTTTGAATTTTTGCATAGGTGAAGTAATTCGTGATAACAGTGCAACAGGAGGAGAGATGAGTTCTATGGAGGACAAATAAAATCGCCAAAGGTTCTTGCAGACATTGTGGAGTCCACAATGGGTGCTGTATATTTGGATTGTGTCTTTGATGTGAATGTTTTCGGGGTGGTCAGTTTTTTTCTTACTATTTAAGTATCTGCTGGCTGTGGATTTTATAAAAAACTCTATTTTGTTTTCCCTTTCTAGATTAAGATTACCAATGTATGAAGCAACTATGCCTCAATCCCATCTAGTTAGGTTGGTTATATGAATTCTCTATATTTATTTCTCTTGATTTCTATTATAACTTGAAAATAATTATGCGGGATTAAAAAGTTGAGTCTCGCTGGCTTATTGGCTATCAGTAAGTGTATATAATTTTCAACCTCTGTGCTAGTAAACACGGGGCTTCAATTGTTACTCATCGAACCCATTTTCATGCAAAGCTAGTTATCCTAGTAAACTTTGCATTAAATTTACGCAAGCAATTACCATGTATTAGTGACTTTGCTGCAAGCGGTGTGGTGTCTGAGTAATCATTATGTATGCTTGTTAGTTGTTAGAGGTAAATTTTTTTACCTCTAGAAATGTGTTGTGTGTTATTCTCCAATAGCAGAGGCCAAGGAAAGTCGAGGAAATATTGGGAAGAGTTGATTAGACAGGATATGATACATGTTCAGCTTATCAAGACATGACCTTAGATAGGAGGGAATGGAACTCGCGGATAAGGGTCGAAGGTTGGTAGGTAGTCCTATGTTGTCTTAGCATTAGTCTATTCTTGTAGAGTTTGTAGTCTTTTGATGGGTTGTCTAGAGCACCATATCTTAATGTTTATTGTAGGATTAGCCTGCTCATGTATTCTTTGGCTTTGTGTCTATGTAATCATTTGATATTTACTATATTTAAGTGGTCACACCTTGTTAGATGTTACAGGTTCTTTGTATATATTCTCCACATTGCTCTCATATTAGTTGCCACTGCCATTTTTCCTTTCAATTACTACGTCGATTTGCTTCTCTTGAGCTGAGGGTCCTTCAGGAACAGTCTCTCTTCCTTCAAGAGGTAGAGGTAAGTTCTGTGCACACTCTATCCTTACCAGGCTCCACCTTGTGGGAATTCACTGGGTCTATTTTTGTATTAGATCATCACTTAATATGAAACGAATGGAGGTAGTAATGAAATGCTTGAAAAGGCTTGAACCACAATTAAAATTCAAAATGTAATAATTATGTTTAAGAAATAAATGGTAGTACTTACCACTTGCGGTCTATGTAGTAGGGATTAATTGTCTAACAGTATTTTGCTTGAAATCCATATGCAACAATTGAGTTTTTTGGTTTGTATTCGTCTTGATGGAGATTAAAAAATAACAAATTATGTGGGATAGGGGGTTTATGACGGCGGGTCGAAAACAACAAATTTTGTTGGGGTGAGGAGTTGAAGTAAAAACGACAAAGTTGCACACAACCATAGGTAACGGATGAAAGTTTGAGTTGGATTTCATTTATTTTCTTCACACTTTCAGTAAAGGGTCGAGATTAGTTAGCACATGTCAATGTGAATGAAACTCTTTTTGCCCAAATTTGACCATTTTCATTTCTCAGTGACGGAGTGAACAATTGGGGGGTGGTTACCCTTTTTTTGGCCATTTTGGTTGGTGACGCAAGAACTAGTACCATTAATGTTTGTTGGATTATAATTTTTTTCTTTTTTCTTAAATTATTAATTTTGAGATTGCTAGGCAGGACGGGTTGTAGTCTTTGGGTGTAGAAACTATAAAAGGGGGAAAAAAGTAAAGTGAGCGATAGGAAGGAATCCGATTGAGGTAAAAATGGTAAAAAAACTTAACTCAATCTCTTTCAATTGGCATCGGCGGTGGCGGCAGCAGAGCATCATCGTCGTCTCCTTGTGTCGGAGCTCCAACTGATATGTATCGCCAAATGCAAGTTGCCGAACAGCTGGTTCTTGATCTTTGTTACCCCACTTATCGTGAAAACGCTCTTCTAGAACTTTCTAAGGTTTATTCTCATCATTTCAATGGTTTACTTTCACGTTTCGCTTAAATTGTCGATTGAGACTTTAATTTCACCTCAGTTAAATGATAGAGCATGATTTTTGAATAATTTGATTCCGGATTGCGGTTGAAGTTTCCTTTCAATTGAGAGTTTAGGAGTTAGGGTTTCTCTTAACTCTTAGGCCTCAAGTTTAAGAATAATTTTTAAATAATTTGATTCCGCAGATTCTAGGTCTTGATGACTATCACTTCAGAGTATTGACTTGTTATTTGATTTCTCTGAAAATTAAGATGAAAAATGACGTTGACAACTTACTGCCTTTGTTTTACTTTTCCAGAAGAGGGAACTTTCCATGATTTAGCCGCCTTGTTGTGGAACTCATTTGGTACTTCTGTTGTTCTCCTACAGGTATTTTTGAGAAATGTTTAATAATAATTCTAGAGTTAATCTCATCTGTCATCTCTCTGATGCTTGCACTTGGCTGCCCTTTATCCTTTTAATCTCATCTCCCATATGCACATGAATGCTAAAGTACCACTTGATACTGTAATCCCAGCATTTCTTCAGTGATTACAGATGCTTCACACTGCACCATTGAAAGTGAAGAATATAAGGAAGCATTGAATGACCTTTACAACAAAGCTGTCTAGGAACCTTTTGATTGTGGTTACAGATGTATTCAAATGGTTAAAATTGAAAAAATCTTGTAGATTCCTAGTTCTTTTAAACATCTCTTAGAGTCTTAGGACGATAAAAGAGGATTGTGAAATTTGTGGCTGTGGAGGGAGTGGGATCTAGTCCCACATTGGCTAGGCGTGACCCTTGTTGTAATTTGTAGTCAGCTCATAGCAAGGTTGTTTGTCTAATAATGTAAGCTAGACGTATGTCATTTTCATTGTATATGTTGGGTTGCTTTATGATTGGCTGGAAAAAAGGGAATAAAATGATTTGGAGTAAAATTTGGAAATAAATATACAGGGAAAGTCACAAAATGGAATCCCTGTGTGCTTTTCTGTATTTATTGGATGTAGATGAAACAGGTGATGAAGCCAAAAATCCACTTCAAGGATACATGAACCCCAACAAATTACTACTAGGAGGAGAAACTATTTTGCCATTTAAGTGTAATATTAATTTAACTGTTTTTGTACCTTGGCCAAACTTAGATGGTAAAAAGAAGCTACTATATGTAGGTGGTTGTATGCTTTAGCAGAACCAGTATTATTGGTTCAGTTCAAATTAACTCTTTCTACCATGATGAGCTTCTCAACTAATTTATTAGTATTTCTTGAACTTCTATTGTAGACATTTTCTGTCCAACTATTTGATTCTTATCTCTTAGACTTATAGCGTGGAAGTTACTAGCTATTTCGATAAGTCTGTAAATGTTAATATGCATGTTTACAGGAGATAATTTCTATATATCTTTTTCTGTTGCCGCCAAACCTGACTCCTGCACAACCAAATAGAGTTTGTAACGTACTAGCACTTCTTCAGGTATATAAACTTCTCCTTGTTGACTTTTTCTCAGTGATTATTGATACTGTTTCTGTTATTCATTCTTCTTTGTGATCTTTAAAGTAATGAGTTATTGTCGTTATGTGATTTCTTTATAATGATTAAATGTTCAGTATTAGGCGTAGAAAATTAGATATGCTTGGGGTTGTGTTATATGCATCAACAAGGTGGTGCTCAAATTTTTAATTTTTTCTTCCTTGAAAAAAATGCCTGTTAGTAGTGAAGTAGTTTTAAGTTTAATTTCTTCACTGGCGCATGGTCAGTATCACTTCCAAATAATATCTATTGTTATCCAAATAATATCTATTGTTATCATAGTATTAGTGCTTTATGATTTAATTATGTTCACACTAAGCTTCTGTTATTTAGGTTTTTTGCTGGTCAAATCTTCTATCCTTCCTATTGAAATAGTTTCTCATTTCTTTCTATTTTGCAGTGTGTAACATCTCATTCTGACACCAAAATGTTGCTCCTCAATGGTAAAGATTCTCTTCCTTTTTTGTTAAAGTTCTCTTATCTGTTTGTAAAGGCAATAACCTTGGTCTTTCTGATACACAAAAAAAGCCTTTGCTGACTGCTTTTAGGTAGAATATTGTTGGATAGCTAGAAAATTGTTGTTTATGTTAATTTGCTCGGACACAGAAATATCAGCACGCCGCATAGTTACATATCTTATACCACAGGCACTAGCGTAGTGCTTTTCACTTGATAAAATTCCTACTTGTCAAAAAGAATCCTACAAACACAACTCAAAGAATAAGATCCAAACAGTATCAAAATAATGCCACTCTGCATTCGTTTGATAAATCTTTGGTGGAGAACTGGAATTTGATTTACATAAGAAGACATTATACTTGGATTTTACTTTTTTCTTTGAAACTGGTAATGTTGTATTTCTCAGCGTTAAGGATATGCTTGAGTCCTTCAAAAAGGAGAAAACAGGAAGTAGGAGGAAGCTACTTATAGAGATCCTAAAAAATCTACTGGTTCTAATTCATCTATTTCTATCTTTTTACACCAATAATAAAAGGATACAATACAATTTCAGTTAACTTTATGAATGGAATTGGACCTATCTTCAAAACTTTTGCTATTTCTCTCTTTCCATACGTTCCACCATATGCTGTGTGGGATGATTTTCCACCATCTCCTATGGATCTTGCTCCCTCCTCTTCGAATCCAGCAACTCAGCTGATCTGCAGTATGCTCGGGCATGGTCCATTTTGTGTCTGTGAGGGTAAGAATTAAAGCTCATAACTGTGCAGTAAATTTACAATACCAAAAGAGGTCACTATTTGTCTCTTCTGTTTCACCACAAGGGTGTATTGTATTTCTGCCAGAGGCTGTTTCCAAGAGTGAGTTTTCCTCCTAATGTCAAATATTGAGCCTTCCATCTTGTCAATCTCTTCTCTGCCTTCTCTATTATGCTATCACATATCACTGCATCTGTATGTTTATAGCCAAGAAGTGGTATACCCAAGTGAACTGTAGGCAAATGATCCACATTACAACCAAGTATGTCTCCGAAACCCTGGATGTTGAGTACCTTCTTGATTGGGAACAAAGGTTTCAAAAAACAATAGTAGCAATCTGATGTAATTTATCTGTTCCTCAATAGGTTCACAAAAATTAATTGTATCATCTGCGTAAAGTAGATGATATATTTCCTTGGTTTGCACTATAGCACCTCCTATCGGAAAGCCTCTAATCCAGTTGTTTAGAATTGTTCTCATCATGCTATCAAAAACTTCCACAGACAAAACAAAAAGTAATGGAGATAGAAGATTTCCCTTTCTGACCCCTCCCACATGGGAAAGACCCAATTGGTTCACCATTCACCAGAATAGAATACCTGATAGTATTGATGCAAGATCTAATCCATCCCATCCATTTTTTACTATAAGATTTGTCTGAGTATTTTCAGCCGGAATTTCCAGTTAACATGGCCATAGGCCTTTTCACTGTCCAATTTACACGACTCCAGGCTCATCTCCTCCTTTCATTCTAGAATCCACACACACACGCTAGCAATAAGTGCAGCATCCATAATTTGCCTCCCTTTTATGAAACCCATTTGGTTCTTGTTAACCAACCTATCTATCACCCTTTTCAATCTTGGATTTATCTTATCCATTACTTATAGAAGAAAAGAAAATTATAGTACTAGGATTTTGTTTTCCTTGGAATTCACAACTGTCAAGTAATTAAGACCGTCCATCCTTTGCAGTCACTGATGTCCATAAAGAGGAAGAAATGAAGATTACATGTTTGTGGCCTTAGGTTCATTGAAGAGCTGGCCGGTGAAAGAACACAAGCATGTAGTCTTAAATAACTACTCCAGCCCCGCATTATTCATGTAAAATGCTATGTGTAACCTTCAAAAACTTAGTACATCTGAAAAAAAAAGAATCAAATAAATGGACTTCATAATCATGTGTTCTCTAGATCTAGATAGACTTTTTTGTGATGATAACTGTAATTGTGATCCGTCATGGTTGTGATATTTGGTTTTCCCAGAATAAATCCTTCTGAAAGTTTTTTACTTTGCAGCAAAAATTCCTTTCTATTTCTACCCTTTTCTTGATACAACAAGCGAGTCTAGACCATTTGAGTATTTGAGGCTTACAAGCTTAGGTGTCATTGGTGCTCTCGTGAAGGTAATAAGTCTACTGTATTTCTATTTCTACTTTCATTGTTAGTATAAAGATTTCATTCATGATCATATCTACGGGGAATGGCATGAGAAGGAACCCATGATCAGTTATAATTTCAAGAGCTGAAGATGCTATTTATGGTATTCCAACCTACTTAATCAATTGTTATCTAAAGCTTTAAGGTTCTTTGTTTCTTTTGATTTTCTTTGCGCAGGCAGATGACACTCAAGTTATCAAGATTCTTCTTCCAACACGGATAATTCAGCGGTGCTTGCGCGCGATGCAGATAGGAAGTGAACTGTCAAAAACAGTAAGTGTTTCCCCAATGCCAGTTTCCGGTAATCCTCCCTTGGCTTAAATAGATTTATGCATCTAATTAATTCATGCTGACAGGTTGCAACTTTCATTCTGCGAAGATGCCTTCTAGATGATGTAAGTTTGAGGTACATCTGTACCACACCAGAATTGGTTTTTGCGGTAGTCCGAGTTTTAGGGAATATGGTTGGCGCACTTGCTGCACAACCTTCATCTAGTCTGCTGAAACACATAATTAGGTGCTATCTTCGTTTGTCTGATAATCCAAGGTTAGTTTTCTGCTATGTTGCTCAGACTCTTCAAAAATATTGATTGGTGCGTGCGGATCCTCAAAAATTAATGCACTTTTGGAGGATCCGACACTGGTGGGGCAACATTTTTGGAGAGTCCGAGCAACATATGTTTTCTGTATATCACCAGCCTGGATTATACTTTCAGCTTTCGTATGTGTGATATATCACAATCCTCTTTGGGTTTCTCTCATTTCTGTGAGGCTAAAGGCTATGTGCATGGCTTATGGCAGGGCATTTGATGTAGTGAGAATTCTTCTTCCTGATATTCTTAGAGTTACCACCTTCAGCAGTCGTCTTAGTGTATGCAATACTTTGCAATATAAGTAGCTCAACCCCTTCCCTCCCCCCCTCCCGCACCCCCACAAACCTAACACCCGGGGGCTGCTCCGTTAGTGATCATGAAGCAGTCCTTTTCTGGCATTAGACCCTTGTTTTCTTTCTGACCATGGGTGGTTTCGCGTTATGTTATGTTATCAGGAGGATCGAGTGACGAAGAAGTGGCTGCAGCAATTGCTTCACAACGTTGATGGGAATCGGAAGATTTGATTGTGATTCTAGTGAACTGAATTCATAAAACTAGGACTTAAATTAGGATCTTTTGTTGGATTAGTTAAGGTGCATATTTTTAGTGCATTTCTGTACTGTACTTAGGATCTTTTGTTGGAGTATTTAAGGTGCATCTTTGGAATGCATTTCTGTACTTAAATTAGGATCTTTTGTTGTTGTATTTAAGGGAGTGAAGCCTTGGAGTAAAGAGTAAATTAGTTGTCATGTGACCTGGAGGTCACGAGTTCAAGCAGTGGAAACAGCTTCTTGCAGAAATGCAAGGTAAGGCTGCGCACAATAAAACCTAGTGGTTCGGCCTTTCCCTAGAGTAACGAGTAAAGTAGTTGTCATGTGATGTGGAGGTCACGTGTTCAAGCAGTGGAAAACAACCTCTTGTAGAAATGTAAGGTAAGGTTGCATACAATAAACCCATGTGGTTCGGCCTTCTCCGGAGCGTTAGTGCACCGGGCTGCCACTCTTTTCTGTTGAATTTATGGTGCATATTTAGGAATGCACTTCTGTCTTCATATTAGTGTATTATGTGGATTGTTATGAAGATTATATTGTTGGACCCATTGGCAAACATTTTCTTGTGGTCTTCAAATGGTGTCCGGTACCCATATTGAGATCCGGCTAAAATAAGATTCACGTTGGAATGTTCCACTATTGGAGGTAGCACTCTCTCTAACGGGTTTTGAACCATTTGCGCTGGAGTACTTACTACATGATAGTTAATAATATAATTTGAATAGTAGTTCTCTCGTACATTATAATAAGGGTGTCAAAAAAACCGGCCCGAACCGACCCACATAACTAAACCGGTCCGGTTTGACCCGGCGTGGTAAGCCCAAGGGCTTTAGGGGTTCGGGTCCCGGTCCGGTTGGGTTTTTTATTTGGGCCCTATTAACTCGGCCCGGACCCAACCCGATTTGGGCTGCCGGTTAATCGGCCCGGCCCGGTTAAGGTTTTTTTCTTTTTTCTTTTTTTTGAAAATTCAGAATTTCACAAACTTAAATTAAAAACTTAGTTTTAATACATTATTAATTTACTATCAAGTATTATTAATTTATTATATTAAGTGGCATATGTTTTATACTTTTATTTAAATTAGTGTATATATTGAATGGTGTATATATATGTGTGTGTGTGTGTGTATATCTTCTAAATCTAAAGTAGTATATATTTAACGTATACATGTGTATATGTTTTATAAATTAGTATATAACTATATATATGTCACGACCCAAATCGGGGCCCTGGCCGTGACGAGCATTCCCAAATCCGAAGGCCCGAAACGCCCTCTGTCTATCTGGTAAGCATGCACAATATTCATAAAGTAAAAGATAATGCGGAAATTTAAAATCTGAAACGGAAACATGGTCATAATACTGAAACTGAACAATGCGTCTGAATAACAATGTCTGACTCAGTCTGCGAAATCTCTACCATGAACTAATCAAAGTTGCCTGAAAGCTGGGACAAGGCCCCAGTAGACCAAAACCTAACTAATAGTAGTAATATGAAATAACCAGGCCTTCTGAATCATAGAAGGATCACCACGGCAACTCCGGTCTGTGATCTGGAATCTCTACTGTTTATCTGGACCCCTAGACTGTGTCTCAGAACCTGGAAGGAGTGGGGGGTCAGCACAATTGTACTGGCATGCGAAGCAATCCAAAGTAGAGTAATTGAACATATATATATATATATATATATATATATATATATATATAAAATACGTGAGAGCAATTTTCATCAAAACATCATGCATAAAACAGTTTCTGAAAAACACATGGGCACTTTCTGAAAACATGTAACCTGTCTGTAAATCTCAAACTCTGATCTATGTATTACTTCTGAGTTAGGTGGTATCCCCTACAAGTCTGATATTCCACGGGCGATATGGAGTCCGCCATTTACTCGGCGGGGAAGCCTCCAACCCGAGTGTGCCACAAGGGTTGGAGTTCCTGAATCTGCTACGCCACACGACACTCAAGTCAGCGTATAATAGTATACCCAGGTCGGCAAACCACGGTTTTGGGCAAAGAGTTGTCCGAACGCACGCCTTCTTCGGGGAACCACCTAAGCTCTCTTTATGCCCTATTTTAGTCTTTTCTGAACATGCATCATTCTGAAGTTCTAAAACATGCAAATCTGATAAAGTCTGATTTCTGTATTCGTCTGTGTCTGTTATGGCATTTTCTGAGGTTGGTATCGTCATACCAAGACTTGCAAGTCATGATTTCTGAGCCATAATACATTAAGATAAATATTTCATTTAAAGCAAAGCTTAGACCACCCAAAAACATGCAACTGATATAGAAGATTTCGTGTTCCGAAACTCAACTCAAAATCATGCAAAAACCTCATCAAACATATGGTGGTCTAGTGCCTTTAGCAAAACATGCACTCTTTCATTACATGCAGTATGAACATTAAACATTCATGCTAAATTCCCTCTTTAGTGATTTAAAACCACCTTTAAATCATAACAAGAGTTCAACCATTTCATATCGTGCTATTCAAGAATGCATTGCAAAACGATTCATATGCTATAAAAAATCTGAAAATTCATAGTAAGAGGGAATTCACCAAAAGTCATGCTCTCAACAAGAACTCATTCTTAAATACATGCAATTTGGGGAAGGTCAAAAGACCAAAACAATGATGTTAAAACATCTAGTACGTGAATATATACATGGTTTCAAAAACCCCATTCTAAAACATGATTTTTTTCTATGCCCATGAGAATTTAGGAAAACCCCGGTACCACTATTTTGGAAAATAATGGGTGCTTCTTGAAGCCTGTGGATTGGGGATTCCGAATCTCTAATCGATTTTGAAAACCAACGGTTGAATCTTGATTTATTTGGGTTTTTAGTTTGAAACCCTTGGGAGTGCTTGAGAATTTTTAGATGAAAGTGGATGTATTTTGGAGAATTGGGGGCTGAATTTCATGTTTATGGCTGAATAAGGGTGGGGAAAGAACCATTTTGCCCCAAAAATGGAGTGTTTAAGTCACTTAAAACATTTACATAGGCGCCGCCTATGCTTTCCAGTGGCCATGTGCGATTGGTTAGGCGACGCATACTACTTTGAAAGGCCATAACTTTTTGCTCGGGTGCCGGATTTTAGCAAAATTGGTATCGTTGGAAAGCTAACTCAAAAACCTATCATTTAACACATAGTAGGCTCTTTAATTCAAATATACAAAGAGTCATGGTCGATAGAAGTTGACACAAATTATAATGTCCACTTAAACTTAATTGATCAAAGTAGTTTTCAACTCGTCCTTGAGTCAAAGGACCCCTATGGTCTAAATTCAAGCTTGAATGGATTCACATACTACACAAATAATTAACATGTCATATTGGCATAGGAATTAAGGCTTCGGGATTATCAACACATCAGAATCATGGTCTATATTGTAGCCCAAAATGCGGGGCGTTACATTATCCCCTCCTTTAGGATCATTCGTCCCCGAATGATGATGCAGGAAACAGACAGACACGATTTCAAGCATAATAAGGACTAGGAAAGATAAGATAGGAATAGTACCTTCGGTCTCATCATCCATCGAAGCAAACAAATTGGGATATCTAATTCTCATATCATCTTCTGACTCCCAAGTTGTTTCTTCAACTTTCTGATTCCTCCACAATACTTTCACTGAGGCTATCTCTTTGATCCTCAACTTTCGAACTTAGCGATCTAAAATTTTAACAGGCTCTTCTTTGTAAGACAAGGAATCTATCACTTTGATATCCTCTACTGGAAATACCAAAGAATGATCTCCAATGCATTTCTTCAACATGGATACATGGAATACCGGATGCACGAAACCTAAACTTTTAGGCAATTCTAGCTCATAGGCAACTGCACCAATCTTTCTCAGAATCTGATATGGCCCTATATAACGAGGGCTCAATTTACCCCTTTTTCCAAACCGCATAACTTCTTTCATAGGAGAAACCTTGAGAAACACCCAATCACCAACTTCAAACTTTAATTCTCTTCTCCGAACATCGGCATAGGACTTCTGACGACTCTGAGCAGTCTTGAGTCATTCTCTAATGATCTTCACTTTCTCCATCGCCTGATGAACAAGATCAGGCCCATACAACTGAGTCCCACCCACTTCATACCATCCTATCGGAGACCTACATCTCCTCCCATACAAAGCCTCAAAAGGAGCCATCTTGATACTGGCATAGTAACTATTAATGTAAGCAAATTCAACCAGTGGCAGGTGATATACCCAACTACCTTTGAAATCAATGACACATGCCCTCAATATATCCTCGAGGGTCTGAATGGCTCAGCTTGCCTATCCGTCTGAGGGTGGAAAGCTGTGCTCAAATTCACTTGTGTACCTAAACCCTTCTGAAAAGATCTCTAGAACTGAGATAAAAACTGCGTACCTCTATCGGATATAATGGACACTGGTGCCCCATGCAACCGAACTATCTCCTCAATGTAAATCTTAGCATAACCCTCTCTCGAATAATTAGTCCTCACAGGCAAAAAGTGGGTTGACTTTGTTAACCGACCTACAATCACCCATATAGAATCATACTAGTTTCGGGATCTTGGAAGTCCTATAATGAAGTCCATGTTTATCATCTCCCACTTCCATAAAGGCAGGGATATCTCTTGGGAAGTGCCACCTGGCCTCATGTGTTCTACCTTTACTTGTTGACAGTTCAAACACTTGGACACAAAATCGGCTACATCACGTTTCATGTTATTCCACCAATACAAGGTTTTCAGATCATGGTATATCTTAGTAGAGCCTGGGTGAACGACATACCTCGAAGTGTACACCTCATCAAGGATTCTTTCCGCAGTCCATCAACATTCGGAACGCACAACCTACCCTGAAATCTCAGAATACCATCACCACCAATTTCAAACGACATAACCTTTTGTTGACCCACATCTTTCTTGATTTGCATCAAGATGGGATCTTCAATCTGCTTCTCCTTAACTTCAGCACAAAGGGATGACTTAGCTAACTCATGAACAATCACCCGTCCATCTTTGGAATCTAAGAGTCGCACTTCCAGATTTGTAAGGCGTTGAATATCCTTTACCATCTCTTTCTTTCCTTCTTCTACATGAGAAAGGCTGCCCATAGACAACCTACTGAGGGCGTCGGCTACAACATTTGCCTTGCCCGGATGGTAATGCAGGCTCATATCATAGTCTTTTAGAAGCTCCATCCAGTGCCTCTGCTTGAGGTTCAATTCTTTCTGCGAGAAAACATACTGCAGACTCTTGTGGTCAGTGAAGATGTCAATGTGAACACCGTACAAGTAGTGCCGCCAAATCTTAAGTGCAAACACCACAGCCGCTAACTCCAAATCATGGGTGGGGTAGTTCCGCTAGTGCACCTTTAACTGCCTAGATGCATAAGCCACCACCTTACCATGCTGCATAAACACACAACCAAGTCCCACACGGGATGCATCACAATATACCACAAAGCCATCTATACCCTCGAGAAGGGTCAAAATAGGAGCAATGGTCAGTTTGTCTTTCACTTCTCAAAACTATTCTCACATAGATCAGACCACACAAAATTCACCTTTTTCTGAGTCAATTTAGTGAGTGGAGCAGCTATGGAAGAAAAACTCTCTACGAACCTTCTGTAATACCCCGCCAAACCCAAGAAGCTCCGAATATCGGTTGGAGTCGTGGGTTTGGGCCATTTTCTCATTGCTTCAAATTTTTGGGGATCCACTCTTATCCTGTCACTGGACACAATATGCCCCAAGAAGGCAATAACATCTAACCAGAATTCACACTTAGAAAATTTAGCATACAACTGATGATCCTTAAGGGTCTGAAGAATAATTTGGAGGTGATTGGCGTGATCCTCTTTACTCTTAGAATAGATCAGGATATCATCAATAAATACAATGATGAACAAGTCAAGAAACTGACAGAATACTCTATTCATAAGATCCATGAAGGCTGCAGGGGCGTTAGTCAACCCAAAGGACATGACTAGAAATTCGTAGTGACCATATCGGGTTAGAAAGGCTGTCTTGGGTATGTCTGACTCCCTAACTTTTAACTGATGATAACCCGAACGAAGGTCTATTTTTGAAAAATACTTGGCACCCTGAAGCGGGTCAAAAAGGTCGTCAATCCTAGAAAGAGGATATTTATTTAATCGTGACCTTATTCAGCTGACGGTAGTCTATGTACATACGAAAGGAACCATATTTCTTTCGCACAAAAAGTACAGGCGCGCCCCAAGGAGACACAATGGGGCGTATAAAACCCTTATTTGGGAGATCTTCTAACTGTTCTTTCAACTCTTTTAGTTCTGCAGGAGCCATTCTATATGGAGGAATGAAAATAGGACGAGTTTCTGGCAACACATCAATACCAAACTTAATCTCCTTATCAGGTGGTATTCCTGGGAGATCATTTGGAAAGACTTCTGGGAATTCTTTTACTACGAGAATAGATTGAAGAGGAAGACTCTCAGCATTGGAGTCCTTAACTCGGATAAGGTGGTACAAGCAGCCTTTAAAAATGAGTTTGCGGGTTCTGAGATAGGATATAAAGTGCCCTTTGGGTGCTAAAGAATGTCCTTCCCACTCTATCACTGGTTCATTTGGGAATGAAAAAGTGACCCTTCGAGTCCTACAATATAATGTGGCATAGCACGAATGGAGCCAATCCATTCCCAAGATAGCATCAAAAGCAACCATATCTAACTCTATGAGATTTGCTAACGTATCCCGGCTACCAACAGTCATAACACAACCCCTATACACCCTCCTAGCAATAATAGAATCCCAAATCGGGGTGGAAACAGCAAAGGGTTTAAAAATCACACTGGGCTCAAACTCGAAACCAACAGCCACATAAGGGGTCATATAGGATAAAGTAGACCCGGGATCAAGTAACACATAAACATCATGGGAAAATATTTGTAACATACCGGTAACAACATCTGGGGAAGATTCCGCCTCCTGGCGATTAGTCAAAGCATATAATCGATTGTGACTGTTCCCGACAGCTGATGTGGCGCCCTTCTGAGACGGGGGTGGTGCCGAAGAATTTGCCTGAGACTTTGCACCACCAATATTTTTTCTAGCAGATGGACATTTCCTCTAAAAGTAACCCGGATGACCACATGAATAACATACTAACGAGCCCAACTGACACCTTCCCGGATGATTTCTACCACAAGTCTCAAACCGTAGAAAAGTACGATGCTGCTGAGCCATACTACCCTGAGACCGAGTATCCTGAGCTCTGGTTCTATGGTTAGTCTAAAAACTCTGAGATCGTCTGTCTGTTGGTGGTTGGGGTACTGGGGCGCTGGCAGTAGATTGCGCATTACCCCAATTCTTCTTTTTCTGCCATTTATTTTCCCACTTACCGTCCTGAGGCTGACTGTGACTCTGGTCAGCTGATCTGGCTCTTTTCGCTTGTCTTTCCATCTCCCTAGCTTCAGAGATCTTCTTCTTTTTCTCTTCTACCTGCTGCATATGAACGGTCAGCCTAGCAAAGTCTAACTCTTTATTCAACATTGCCCCCTGACACTCAAGCACCAGGTTATCAGAAAGGCCGAATGGAAATTTCCTCATCCGGGATCTCATATTACTAGTCAACTCTGGGGCATAGCGGGCTAGTTTATTAAACTTCAAAGTGTACTCCTGGACACTCATACTGCCCTGCTTCAGATTTATAAACTCTTCCACTTTGTCCTCCCTCAACTCCAGAGAAAAGAATCGATCAAGGAAAGATTCCACAAATTCGCCCCAAACTATGGGCTCAGCACTCTCACCTTTTGCATCCTCCCAGTCGGCATACCACTGATTCGCAACATCCTTAAGCTGATAAGTTACTAGTTCCACCCCTTCAACCTCATCCACATGCATTACCTTAAAGATCTTTTCCATCTCATCCACGAACTCCTGTGGATCTTCCTCCATCTTGGTGCCAATGAACTTACGTGGGTTCATTTTCATGAAATGTCCGACCCTGGTAGCCTCAGATGTAACAGATGCAGAACTAACATCTTCTGATCGTTGAGCCTGATTAGCTACCAACTATGTCAGCATATGAATAGATCGTCTGAATTCTACATTTGAAATATCTCTATGAGCAGTCGGGGTATGGTTATCGGCAGTCCGCGGAGCCCGAGGTGGACTGGTCAGGACTGGAGAGACTCCCGTAGTAGGGATAAGTTCTGGACTGTGAGCTCTGTTATGGTTTCACATTCCATGGATGGGATGGACCTCATCTGCCTGATCATTCTGATCGATGATACGACGTGGAGGCATAACTGTGTTTCTGAAATACAAGAGATCATTAATTAGGGGACAGTTCAGACTCTGAAGCACGAACTAAATCACAAAGAAGGGAACATTTCCTAAACTCCTAGTAGCCCCTTGCTTATAAGTGTGGCGCGCTACACACCTATAACTAAGACTCTAACCAACGCAATTTCGTAGACACCCTGGGACCATGAACCATGCTCTGATACCAAGTTTATCATGACCCGAATCGGAGACCTGACCATGACGAGCATTCCCGAACCCGAAGCCCGAAATACCCTCTGTCTATCTGGTAATCATGCATAATATTCATAAAATAAAAGATAATGCAAAAATTTAAAATCTGAAATAGAAATATGGTCATACTACTGAAATTGAACAATGCATCTGAATAAAAATATCTGACTCAGTCTACGAAATCTCTACCATGAACTAATCAAAGTTGCCTGAAAGCTGGGACAAGGCCCCCAGTACACCAAAACCTAACTAATAGTAGTATTATGAAATAACCAGGCCTTATGAATCATAGAAGGCTCACCATGGCAACTACGGTCTGTGATCTGGAATCTTTACTGTTTATTTGGACCGCTAGACTGTGCCTTAGAACCTGGAAAGAGGGAGGGTCAGCAAAATTGTACTGGCACGCGAAGCAATCCAAAGTAGAGTAATTGAACATATTTATATATATATATATATATATATATATATATATATAATACGTGAGAGCAATTTTTATCAAAACATCATGCATAAAGCAATTTCTGAAAAACACATGGGCACTTTCTGAAAACACGTAATCAGTCTGTAAATCTCAAACTCTAATCTGTGTTTTACTTCTACATTGGGTGGTATCCCCTACAAGTCTGATATTCCACGGGCGATATGGAATTCACCATTGACTCAGCGGGGAAGCCTCCAACCCGAGTGCGCCGCAAGTGTTGGAGTTCCTGAATCTGATACGCCACACGACACTCAGCGTATAATAATATACCCAGGTCGGCAAACCACGATTTTGGGAAAAGAGTTGTCTGAACTCACGCCTTCTTCGGGGAACCATCTAAGCGCTCTTTATGCCCTATTTTAGCCTTTTCTGAACATGCATCATTTTGAAGTTCTAAAATATGCAAATCTGATAAAGTCTAATTTTTGTATTCGTCTGTGTCTGTTATGGCATTTTCTAAGGTTGGTATCGTCATACCAAGACTTGCAAGTCATGATTTCTGAGCCATAATACATTAAGATAAATATTTCATTTAAAGCAAAGCTTAGACCACCCAAAAACATGCAACTGATATAGAAGATTTTGTGTTCCGAAACTCAAGTCAAAATCATACAAAAACTTCATCAAACATATGGTGGTCTACTGCCTTTAGCAAAACATGCACTCTTTCATTACATGCATTATGAACATTAAACATTCATGCTAAATTCCCTCTTTAGTGATTTAAAACCACCTACAAATCATAACAAGAGTTCAACAATTTCATATCGTGCTATTCAAGAATGCATTGCAAAACAATTCATATGCTATGAAAAATCTGAAAATTCATAATAAGAGGGAATTCACCAAAAGTCATGCTCTCAACAAGAACTCGTTCTTAAATACATGTTTTCATACATACATATTCTCAACTCACTTTGGGGAAGGTCAAAAGACCAAAACAATGATGTTAAAACATCTAGTACGTGAATATATACATAGTTTCAAAAAACTCATTCTAAAACATGATTTTTTTCTATGCCCATGAGAATTTAGGAAAACCTCGGTACCACTATTTCGGAAAATAATGGGTGCTTCTTGAAGCCTGTGGATTGGGGATTCCGAATCTCTAATCGATTTTGACAACCAACGGTTGAATCTTGATTTATTTGGGTTTTTAGTTTGAAACCCTTGGGAGTGTTCTTGAGAATTTTTAGATGAAAATGGATGTATTTTGGAGAATTAGGGCCTGAATTTCTTGTTTATGGCTGAATAAGGGTGGGGAAAGAACCATTTTGCCCCAAAAACGGAGTGTTTAAGTCATTTGAAACCTTTACATAGGCTCCGCCTATGCTATCGCCTATGCTTTCCAGTGGCCATGTGCGATTGGTTAGGCGACGCATACTACTTTGAAAGGCCATAACTTTTTACTCGGGTGCCGAATTTTAGCAAAATTAGCATCGTTGGAAAGCTAACACGAAAACCGATCATTTTACACATAGTAGGCTCTCTAATTCGACATATACAAAGAGTCATGATCGATAGAAGTTGACATAAATTATAATGTCCACTTAAACTTAATCGATCGAAGTAGTTTTCAACTCGTACTTGATTCAAAGGACACCTATGGTCTAAATTCAAGCTTGAATGGATTCACATACTACACAAATAATTAACATGTCATATTAGCAAAGGATTTATGGCTTTGGGATTATCAACACATCGGAATCATGGTCTATATTGTAGCCCAAAGTGCGGGGCGTTACAATATATATATTGTAGTGTATATTTTATTTAAAGTCATGTATATATTGAATGGTATATATATGTGTGTGTGTGTGCATATATCTAATAAAGTAGTGTATATTTAACGTATAGATTTGTATATTTTTATAAATTAGTATATAACTAAATCTATCTCTCTCTATATATATATATGTATATATATATATATATATATATATATATATATATATATATATGTGTATGTTTTATTTAAAGTAGTGAATATATTGAATGGTATATATATATATGTGTGTGTGTGTATGTATCTTCTATAGATGAGTATATTTAATGTATACGTTATGTATATGGTTTATAAATTAGTATATAACTATATATATAAAAATATTGTAGTATATATATATGTATTGTAATATATATTTTATTTAAAGTAGTACATATATATTGAATGGTGTGTATATATCTTCTATAGACGTATATATTTAACGTATCCAAGTATATATGCTTTAAAAATTAGTATATAACTATATATACATATACATATTGTAGTATATATAT
>NC_061113.1:242354373-242354439 GCF_002878395.1 Capsicum annuum
TATTGTAATACATGTATATTGTAGTATATATTTTATTTTAAGTAGTACATATACATTGATTGGTGC
>NC_061113.1:242357439-242359939 GCF_002878395.1 Capsicum annuum
TTTTGATAAATAGTTGATTATAATTCAGGTAGCAAACACGCACACACACGCACACCTGATCGTTCATCTATGAAACTCAAAAAATCTAGATACTTTAATGTACCTTTTTCATCGAGGATTGCCGAATCGCGTCGGAGATAGTTGTAAAGTCCATGCCGAACAGCAACTCTAGCAAGTTTTTCCGTACTAACATTAGCAGCGCGAAGATCAGTAAGCTTACCACAATCAACATAGGATAAGTCATAAGGAAATAGCTCGAAATCACTAAGCTAAGAGCGGTGTCGCCGATGAAAGTGAGGCACTAGTAATTTATAGAAGATGAATTTGGATAAGAAGAATGAGTAAGTGCTTCTTCTAGAAGCTTCCTATTATTAAATCGATACTTAAATAGCTCTTCTATTGCCGTTATTAATGTCGCCCTGTTTGTAATTTCTACCTCCGCCGGCGCCAGAAACCTATTTGTGTTGGTCATCGTCGCACAATTTTTCGGCGATTGCATGTATTTTGAATGTGAAGTAGATGCATATAAGTAAAATAACAACAAAAATACACCTAACCGTATCTCGATTTTTTGAGTTTCCTATCTTAACTATGGTCAACTATTTATCAAAACATACCTAATTATCAATTGTTCATGGGCGTATTTTGATAAATGGTTAGATTATAATTTCGGTAGCAAGCGCGCACACACACATGATCATTCAGCTATGAAACTCAAAAAACATGCATAGAAGTTACATAATAACAGAAACACATCGTTTTTCTGTTTTTGAGTTTCCTAGCTGAACTATTATCAACTATTTATCAAAACACACCTAAACTATTAACTGTTCATGGCATATTTTGATAAATAGTTGATTATAATTCATGTAGTAAACACTAAACACACACACACGCCTGATCGTTTAGCTATGAAACTCAAAAAACCGAGATACTTTAATGTACCTTTTCATTGAGGATTGCGGAATCGCGGCGCAGGTAGTTGTAGAGCCCGTACCGGACGGCAACTCTAGCAAGTTTTTCCGTGCTAACATTAACAGCACGAAGATCAGTAAGCTTACCACAGTCAATTTCAGGGTAAGTAACAAGAGAAAGCTCGAAATCACTAAGCTAAGAGCGGCGTCGCTGATGAAAGCGAGGCGCTGGTAATTTATAGAGATGAATTTATAAAAATATGGTTTAATTTAGTGTTTCCAATTTGGAGTGTGTATAAATATACACTTAAGAAGATAACTTTGGAGTAACTGGTAAAGTTATTATAAAGTTATTATCATGTGCAGTGACGGAGCCAAGATTTTCACCTTCGGAATTCACAAGTGAATATACGAACTAACCGAAGGTGGTTCGACATCTACTATATATACATAAAAAGTGATTTTAATCATATATATATAGTATAATTTTTCGTTGATGGAGGTTCAGATGAACTCCTTATCATACATGTAGCTCCGTCTCTTGCCTCGTGACCAAGAGGTCACGGGTTCAAGTTTTGGAAACAGCCTATGACAGAAATACAAGTAACTTTGTTCTAGGGAAACATTGTTTGATAGCGCTCTTACCCGACTTTTCGTGATTTGTGGTCGTAAGAGAATCAAGAGATATTTAATAGTTTGGGTCGAACATCTAATCTTGTTAAGGGTTGTCCTTTCAGACCTTATTCTTCGAATGGACAAAGAGCAGGAAGTAAAGTACTAACCTTTAGGAAGGAAGTTCAGGGGTTAGAGTGTACCTAATTCATATGCAATAAGGCTTTGTACAATACATTCTTGTGGTGGGATCCTTTCCTAGACACCGCGCATAGCGGTAGCTTTAGTGCACCGATTATCCCTTTTATAAATATACACTTAAACTATGATAGATTTAAACAAGTCAACACACGTATCCTACATGATAAATTATGTGAGATATATGCATTTACGTGATAAATTGCGTGAAATTTGTCACATAATAATAGTTTAAGCAAAACTAAAAGACGAGTTTATTATGTATTGTGTCATATTTCTTCGCCTCTTTTATCTTCTTTTTTTTTGAGTAATGATATTTGAGCCAACAATAAATTCTTCTAAAAGACAAAAAAAAATTAATCCTAAGATCATAGTCTACAAATAACTTAATCCGCAAACCAAACGCCAGTGTCACTTCTCATTATGGACAAATATATAAGAGTGACACATGTTCCAAATGAAATGGATATTTTAAAGAAAAAAATAAACTGAAGATATTTCTGCTCCATTATAAATATAATTCCGAAGTAGTTTTGACCCTTCCCATACAAACTATAATGTAAGAGTGTCAAGTGGGCCGAGTCGGGCAAATCCGGAAGTGTCAAGTGGGCCGAGTCGGGCAAATCCGGAATCGGCCCATTTAGTTTAACCGGGTTGTGGGTCGGTTCCGGTCCGGGTTGGAGTTAAGTGGGCCAGACTGGTTCCGGGTTCAACAGTAAAAATATTGAAAACAACCATGAACCCGCCCACTTAATCCAACCCGATTAAACCCACCT
>NC_061113.1:242364745-242380125 GCF_002878395.1 Capsicum annuum
TATGTTTTGATAAATAGCTGATGATAGTTTAGCTAGGAAACTCAAAAAATTGAACTACATTAGATCTGTTTTTGTGTTATTTAACTTATATGCATCTACTTCACATTCAAAATCCATGCAATTGCTTGAAAATTGCGCAATGATGACCAACGCAAATAGGTTTCCGGCACCGGCGGAGGTAGATATTACAAACACGGCGACATTAATAATGGCAATAGAAGAGCTATTGAAGTATCAATTTAAGAATAGGAAGCTTCGAGAAGAAGCACTTACTCACTCTTCCTATCCAAATTCATCTTCTATAAATTACCTGCGCCTTGCGCCTCGCAGTCATCGGCGACGCTGCTCTTAGCTTAGCGATTTCGAGCTATTTTCTTATGACTTATCCTGATGTTGATTGTGGTAAGCTTACTGATCTTCACGTTGCTAATGTTAGTACTAAAAAACTTGCTAGAGTTGCCGTCCAATATGGACTTTACAACTACCTCTGCCACATCCTCGATGAAAGGTACATTAAAGTATCTCGGTTTTTTGAGTTTCGTAGCTAAACTATAATCAACTATTTATCAAATTGCACCATGAACAATTAATAATTTAGGTGTTTTTTGATATATAATTAATGATAGTTTAGATAAGAGACCCATACACCTAAAAGTTCAGTTACGAAACTTAAAAAACAAAAATATGTTGGATGTGTTTTGATTATTATTTAACTTATATGCATCTACTTCACATTCAAAATCCATGCAATCGACGTAAAATTGCACGACGATGACCAACGCAAATAGGTTTCCGGCGCCGGCGGAGGTAGATATTACAAACACGATGACATTAACGGCAATAGAATAGCTATTGAAGTATCGATTTAAGAATAGGAAGCTTATAGAAGAAGCACTTACTTATTCTTCCTATCCAAATTCATCTTATATATTACCAGCGCCTCACTTTCATTGGCCACGCCGCTCTTAGCTTAGCGATTTCGAGCTATTTCTTTGTCACTTACCCTGAAATCGACTGTGGTAAGCTTACTGATCTTCGCGCTGCTAATGTTAGCACGGAAAAACTTGCTAGACTTGCTGTCCGACATGGACTTTACAACTACCTCCGCCACGATTCCGCAATCCTCGATGAAAAGGTACGTTAAAGTATCTCGGTGTTTTGAGTTTCATAGCTGAACGATCAGGTGTGTGTGTGTGTTTAGTGTTTACTTCCTGCATTATAATCGACTATTTATGAAAACACACCATGAACAATTAATAATTAGGTGTGTTTTGGTAAATAGTTGATAGTTCAGCTAGGAAACTCAAAAAACTGAAATACCTTAGATGTATTTTTGTTGTTATTAACTTATATGTATCTACTCCACATTCAAAATCCATGCAATCTCCCGAAAATTGTGCAACGATGACCAATGCAAATAGGTCCGGCGCCGACGGAGGTAGATATTACAAACACGACGACATTAATAACGGAAATAAAAGAGCTATTGAAGTATGCTTTAAGACTAGGAAGCTTCTAGAAGAAGCATGCACTTATCAACTATTTATCAAATCACACCTCCACAATTAATTGTTTAAGTTTCATACCTGAACTTTCAGGTATGAAAAACAAATAATTAATAATTAATAATTTAGGTGTATACTAATAAATAGTTGATGATAGTTAAGATAGGAAACTCACACGCCTAAAAGCTCAACTACGAAACTCAAAAAACCGAAATACGTTAGATGTGTTTTTGTTAGTATTTAACTTATATGCATCAACTTCACATTGGTATGGAGTTTAAGTTTTGTTGAAGTTACTCCTTCGGTCCCAAAATAGTTATCACTTTTCACTTCTCAAGAGTCAATTTTACTGATCTTCGAAGCTAAATTGGATTAGATTAATTTCTATATTATTTTCCTAATTCATCTCTTCTAGAAAAGTACTCCCTCCATTTAAAAAAGAATTGACCTATTTTGAATTGACACGAAGTTTAAGAAAATAAAGAAGGCGTTTAGATAAAAAGGTGCCTCCCAAGCTTAAAGGAAAATTCTATAGAGTGGCAGTCCGTCCGGGCATGTTGTATAAAGCAGAGTGTTGACTAGTTACGAACTCTCACATCCAAAAGTTGAAGGTGGCAGAAATGAGAATGTCGCGTTGGATATGTAGACTTACTAGGGGAGACAGGGTTAAGAATGAGACTATTCAGGCGAAGGTGGGAGTAGCCTCGGTGGAGGACAAGATCCGGGAAGTGAGGTTGGGATGGTTCGGGCATGTGATGATGAGGGGCACGAATGCCCCGGTTTGGAGGTACGAGAGGTTAACTTTTGATGGGTAGAGATAGGCTCAAGAAATACTGGAGAGAGGTGATTAGTCAGGACATGGAGCGGTTACAACTTACTGAGGACATGGAGCGGTTACATACTGAGGACATGACCTAGATTGGAAAGTATGGAGAACTCAAATTAGGTTAGTGCATGTGGGTGAGTTGTAGCTAGTAGTTAGGTTCGTTTTGGGGTAGCCAGCTAGTAGTTGTAGGCCTTTGCACATAGGAGGGAGTCTCAAGTTAGGTGGGTGCTTGCGGTGTGTTAGTATATCGTACTACTCTGTGGGTGCCTTTTTCTGTTATTTCATCTTGTTTCATGGTTTATTACAACCTTTTTTACCGTCTCTGTGTCTTGACCCGGGGGTCTATCGGAAACAACCTCTCTACTTCTTCGGAGGTAGTGGTATGGACTGCATACATTCTAACACCACCCCCCCCCCTCCCCGGACCCAGACTCCACTAGGTGGTTACTTGCTGGGTATGATGTTGAAAAATACACAAAATAAAAATGTATCTTGGGAAATTTGTTCAACTGAACGACCATAGGATAATACTCAAAGTTCAAATGATTCTTCTGAGTTTCCTACTCAGATTGTGCAGCGGCCTATGGACACGCACGCATTCACCCGTCTTCTCCGCCTTAACAGGTACCACCCGCTAAGGTAATTTAGTTTCTTCCTTGTCTGATACTTCTCTCCTTCTCCAACATCATCCCTGCCTCTTTCCTTCACCATCCAATATTCAGCTTCCAGCCACAGTTCACCTCAACCAAATGGTTCAGCCTCATGAGTTTCATCCATCTCCCTTTTTAACCGCTCAACCACAGTCCATAATAATCACTTACCAGCGCCGAAATAAGCCCACTGGACCTTTGAGCTAGAACCCTAACGTACAACCCTCTTCCGCATCACTTGCCGCACCTCTCATGGCCACACAACCTTCCCTTGTTGCCTCTAACTCTACTGCGATTCCCAATCATCACCATTTTCCCAAGTTGAGTTGGGGGCGTAATAACGGATGATGCAAGACACCTTAATGTTGTAGAGTTTTATATTTGAAGTCCTACTTATTTTTGTTTTGATCAAGGTAACTTTTTGTATTCCCATCAAAAAATTCATTAGGTAAAGACTGATGAGACGGGATTTACGACCCCAGGTGTGGGGTATCATGCAGAATCAATCCCCCAAAAAAAGAACTTTACAATTGTCCTATGAAGTTCACTAGACTTTCTACCTCCCCCACCATATTTTGTTTATACCAAAAATACAACAAATTCAGATTTTTCATCTTGATCTTCTGAATGCTTCTAGCTTGCTCATCATGGGATCTTTCATTCTTTTCCGTCCAAAGTGACCACCCGATGCATGTTGGAATACATTTCCACTGATGCTCTTTTGATCTTCTTCTTCTACCTTGTCCTTTCCATTGTTTTAGCATGTCTGAAGTAGTTTTGGGCACTACCCAGTTAAACCCAAGAATACATAAGAACATGTCCCACCGATTTATAGCTGTTTTGCAATGTAGAAATAAGTGGTTGTTAGCCTCTGCCTCTTTTTCACACATACTACACCTTGAGCAAATTTATATACCTCTTCTGGGTAACACTTCATGGGTTAAACATGCTTTTCTGATCACCAACCATGTGAAGCATGACACCATATGAGGGACTTTGATCTTCCAGATTAGTTTCCATGGCCACTCCATTCCCATTATTTGGTTATTCATATTCCAGTAACAAGATTTCACAGTGAAAATTCCTTTGTTGTGCAACTTACATATTGGACAGTCAGGTCCCTCTGAGACACCTGGGAATATATTCAACACCTGCAAGAGCCCTGCAACTCTACTAATCTCCCAGTCATTTAGAGCCGTCCTAAAAGTCAGGCCCCAACCTTGAGGGCTCCTCATCTTTGCCACCATCTGTTGCAAGCTCAAAATGTATAGAGCTGGGATTGAAGTTTTCAGGTTCCTGTCTCCTATCCAGATTACATTCCAGAAACTAGTTTTTACCCCATCTCAATCTTGAATGACAAATTGGAATTAAAAGGAGGCCTTAGACTTCTGATAGTTTTTCAAACAGAGCACCCAAAAGTTCCAGCTACTTCATTAGTGCACCAATTATTTTGGAGAATTATTTTGGAGACATACTCCTGGGAGATGAATCCTCTATATAAAGACAAGTCGTCATTACAGAACCTCCAAAGCTACTTCTTCAATAAACTCACATTCATTTTTACCCCCATATCATCCTGGACTTTGTTTAGAGTCACCTCATCCCATTTTACTAAATTGTACCCAATCTTCTCTTTATCTCCCTGCCATAAGAAGACTCTCCTAAGTTGTTGATTTTCTTCTCTATGCTTCTTGGAATTGGGAAAAGACTTATCATGTAAGTGGGGAGAGCATCCATTACTGATTTAATGAGTGTTAATCTGCCTCCTAAAGTCAGATATTGGCTTTTTACTCTTGTCAGCTTTCTCTCACTTCTTTCCATCACTTCAGTCCATACTTCCACTTTATTCTTAGCACCAAGAGGCATAACAAGATGTTTAGTTGGAAGGGATGCTACTTGGCACCCTAAATTAACATCAAGTATCTCCATATCGGTAACTTGGTTGACAGGGTATAAACTACTGTTATACCAATTGACATGGAGTCCTGAAATGCCCTAAAAAATAGTTAAGATGGCCCTCTAATGTCTAATCTGAATTATAGACTTATTTCAGCTTCATATAGCAGATGCGTGATTTCCATATTATTTCCACTTCTGACATTTGCAGGAAAACCATTTATCCATCCATTCTCACTTGCTTTTCTGATCATGAAAGGTGACGTGGGGTCACCTTACCTCAAACCTCTATGTAACTGAAAGAAACATTCTGGAACTTATAATAAGCGAAAATTTCACATTAGATATACAGGATATACAGGATTTGATCAATTGATCCACTTGTTTCAAAAGCTCAGATCTTTCAAAATTTGTAGGAGGCATGACCAATTGACGTAGTCATAATCCTTCTCAATATCAAGTTTGCATAGGACTCCAGGTAGTTTCTGCTTCACCCAATCGTCCACTAATTCACTGGCCAACAGTGCTGCATCCGTTATTTGTCTTCCTAGCAAGAAAACCATCTGATATTCATCTATCAAAACTCCTAGGACAGTTTTCAATATTTCTGTAATGAGCTTGGCTATAATTTTGTGAACTCCATCAATCAAACTTATATGTCTGTAGTCCTTCTGTTCTTCTGCACCATACTACATGGGTATTAATGCTATAAGGGTAACACTAAAAGACTTCTCAAACACTTCGTTCTGATGGAAGTTGTGAATTGTCTGCATCAAATCTTCCTTCAAAGTTGCTGGACCTTGAAGAAACTCTTAGTATAGCCATCAAGCCCAGTGGCCTTATCACCATCACATTGTTTGATAACTCTTCTTCCTCAGTGATGCCTTTGCAACCATTCTTGTTCCTCGTTAAGAGATTCTTGGACAGTTTACAAGCTCAAAAGTAGGCCGCCACAACTTAGATTTTGTGTAGAGTTTCTTATAAAGCTCAATCATATTTACCTTAATAGCTTCTAGATCTTTGATTTCCTTCCCATTTATTATCAGTATATCAATGTTATAGTATCTGTTGTGGACTATTGCCATTTTCTGGATGAACTTAGTATTGTTATCCCCTTGTTTCAACCAGAGGATTTTGAACTTTTGCCTCCACCTGGATTCATCAATTTTTGCCACCTCCTCCGTCTCAACTAAAACTATTGCCCACATCATTAGCTTATCCTCTTATAAAGTTCGAGCATTTTGTACAAGATCAATATCAACTGATTTAGTGAAGAGGTTCTTTTTCCTTTTTTACTTAGCTCCCCATAGATCGACTTGCTCCATTCTTTGAGTTTCTGCTTCATCATCTTTAGTTTCACACTGAATTTGTAGTTAGGGCAACCCTCCACTTCAAATGCATTCCACCAGTTGTGAACTAGCCATTCACCATCAACCTTGAGCCACCAATTTTCAAGCTTGAAGTATGACTTCCTCTGGTCCCAATCAGCAAATCCGTGATGTTGAACCATGATATAACTTTCTCCTCCTATTTAGGCTCTGTTGGATAGTCATTATCCTTTTCCAAGTCTATCTTGGCTGATATAGATCTTGTACCGATTCTTTATACACCTGCCATACAATCAATAAAGACGATAACTATGTTCCCATCTTCTGCTCTTGCCTCTTTACTTGGGAATGATAATTTCTAAGAGCTGCTTTAATCCGTGAGATTGCGGTACTGCTACTTTTTCCTGCGAGCCTTTATCTATCACTCTTAGATTGACTCAAATAACGATTCAGGGAGTACACATGAAAAGTTGATTGATGTTATTGGATGTGGATAATGCATCTCTAGTTACAACCTCTCAGAAAAGTTACAATTATTGATTTTCAAAAGGAACAATTTAAAAGTTTCGTCTGATGATCTAGCGTCGGATGTCAATTTAAAGATGGCAGTGGGGAGTACTTACAGGGACAATTCCTGTTGTCTTTCATTGACCTGGCTGTGGTTCTGAGCTTAACAATTTTCTTTTCCTTCCGTGTCTTGTTTATTATGTCTTCCTTCTTGGGGGTTGTGATGTGAGTTTTCCTCTTCATTGTGGGATATAGGCTACCCATTTGCAATTGGATCAATTGGTTTAGAGGAATTGTTCGGGTACTCGAGCTTGAGTGCAGGTGTTGAATAAGTTATTAATGTTATCTCTGGTGAGAGGTTTAGTTGTGTGATTAGTTCTCTTCTGCTTAATAATTGTAGATATGGTTAGTGAAAGTATGGAATTTAGCCTGCTTAATCACATCTAGAGTTCTTTTTGTGGTTTGTCATGGAGGAGATTTGTGATTATTTCTGTTCTGCTTGACAGTTACAGATATGATTGGTCAAGTTATGAAATTTGACGCGGTTTTATCGCATTTGAATTTCCTTTTTGGGGTCTGTCAGGTACATTTAGTTAATACTAGTATAGCACCCGCGTGATGCGTGGAAAATATCAAGAATTAATTGTAGTGAAAATTTTGTCCAGGTACATAAACTTGTCACGGTTGCAAACTCAAATATTCACCTGCTTGTAGTTTTTTAGTTGAAATTTCAAATGGTTGTTATAAAAGTTATAGCTAAAAGTTCTCCACTTATCTTTGAAAAAATAGATCCGTGATGTATATCTTAGTCATTACTTTCAAATGCGCATTATTTTTTTAATCAATACAACAATGTTAAAACTTATTCGATATTTATATCAAATTAATATAATTTATCGTGGTTATGTTAGAAATCATTATACTTAACTATATTTACACCAAATTAATATAATTTATCATGGTTATGTAATGTAATTTACTAATTTAATAATGTAAAATACATGCTAACTAATTATAGTTAAGTATAATAATTTCTAAATTTAAACACGTGAACATGCGTGATGCATGTATTGGCTTGTTATAAACACCAAATGTGAATAAGTTTTTAAACAATTATTTTCTTCCCTTTCCTCTTTCTCATTATTTGTATTTCATTAAAATTATTTTAATGTAATCATAATTATGCATAATCTAATCACTACCAAGTACAAAATATGCCATGGCTACTCCTAAATATATAATTTTTTAAAAAATTCAAATAAAATCTTGAAATAACATATGTTTTATTCGGATATTCAACTTGAATAAAATGTGGATTAGCATTGAATTAAATGGGTTCATATAATATAATCAAAATAGTAGTATTTTTCTAGCTAATGTACTATTTTAATTTCACTTAGATCACTTATATACACCATTCAAAGGAAAAATCATGGTTTCTTATTTTATCACGATTTACATGTCATTCCATACAAAGGATATCCCGTTTTATTTTATTTATTATATTTTAAAAGAAAAAAGGTGAATCCATTTGATGTGTGCATGACAACAAAAATTAATATAGCAGGTACTGACTAATATAGATAAATTGGTAAACTTGCAATATACTAACTAATTATTACCTATGATCTTGAACAATTACTTTTTTAAACCGTACCTTTTTATTGTGGGGGAAACCAAGAATTTTGGATGATACAAAAGCTTCTGTTTTTCAATGCTTACTAAGAATCAAGGTTATATGTTTCTGATCCTCTGATAACTTCCACAATGAAACACAAATTTGAGAATGTTTTTCACGTTGGTAGGAAATAAGTTGTAAGCAAAATCAGATTATGTTTATCTGGGAAAAAACACTCTAAACATCGTCATTGATTCATCATAACATCTTTGTTCAACCTTACCAAAAAGAAAAAAAAAACATCTTTGTTCAACTTAACACTCTTGTTCAACGTAATAGCCAATTTATTAGATAGCAAAAATGCAAAAGATTTATGGTAGAAACATTAGTAAAGGTATTTCATATAAATTTTGACATGTCTACATCTTCGGTTATGGCCATTACATCACACTTTTATAGAAAATTACTTAATCAATAAATATTGACAAAATATAAAAAATAGTTACAATGATGCATAAACCATATGATTTGAACATTTTTAAACATTAAGCTGAATGAACTTATAATTAAGCAAAATCTTGACAACAATACATGCTGAAGCGTAAGAACCCAAATACCTTGTTATAGAGAAATTGTCTTCGTGCCCGGCAATTGAAAATTCGAGCAATAAGGCACTCCAATGATAGAATCCTTCTTGAAGCATTTACATCTTGGAACAATTTAATTGTGTTTTTTTTTCTATTGCAATAGTTTTTTACCCGGTAAAATCCACTTCCTTGTTAAGCCACAACAATGTGCATTTGGAGTGTTCGAGGCGCGGTTGGAGATTACATCACAATTATCAACAAATGGGAAACTGAGCCACTACAATCCTTACAAATCACCCATTGCTGCCCATCGTCTTATTCAAAATTTTAAATAGTAACTGCAACCACACACAATTATTGATTGCGTATAAATTTCTAAACAAAGCAACACAAATTTGAAATATAATCCGCAAAATATAAGCGTGTAAAAATTATAGCAAAAAATCTAATACTAAGAAAAGATCAAAATAGCTTATTCATAACTAATAGAAAAAATATTAATTTGAAAACTATTTAGGTTTGGCTTTTTTACTCATCGAAGCCAGTGTTAATACACCTTATCACGATAAATTGGATCACCCAAATTCATTGACAATAATGAAGAGAATATTTGATAATCTATTACTTAAATTCTTCTTCTTATGGTTCAAAATTATAATTCTTTTACATGTACTTATTCTTTTTCTTTTATTCATCAACATCTATAGAAAACTGTATGAAAAAAACGTGAGAAGTTTATCACTTAAACTTATCCTTCAATGGGAAGGTTCATTTATCCTCATTCATAGAAAAAATCGAGAGAGAAGATAGAGATTGATCAAGTTTGTGTCGCCTTTTCATTCTATCAAGTTTATGATTGAATACAGAACACATAATAAGAATCTGGGCAATATCTTAGATGCATAAACAATTAATTTATTTTTTATCAACAAAAAGTAGAATAAGCATAGTTTTAAACGTACCTAAAAGAGATGAAGTGTTATTTTGATAAAAAAGCAAATTACTTATCAATTCAACATGCATGTTTTTGATGTAGAAGAGAGTTTTCTTTCGAACCTTGGTTATTCCCGTAGCCGTAGACGTTATTGGATTTTGAAACAAATGGCGTAAAAGTTAAGAGGAGAAAAACTGTAAAAGTGTAACTGTTTTTTTTTAGATAAAGTTGTTTTACAATGTATAATTACAATCTAATTTTAAGATAATTGTAAGAAGTTGAATATGTTTTAAATTTAAAAAGTAGACCGCAGTTAGCAGCATATTAGGAGTCAAACTCATCTTACATAAATTTTATTTATTTTTTTAAAAGAAAAACTGAATACTGTAAACAATTGTCAAAATTGAATTTAATTTTAAAAATGTTAAAAGCAAATTAAAAATAGTACTTAGTAACTAATAACTACCCTAACCATTTTTTGTCCTAGACTACCAAGTGGCTTATTTTTGGGATGTCACTTGGCTTAATATATAGGCTTTGTCCTCTGTTTTTAATAATATATAGATGTTCTCTGATTTGGGAAAGTCATGTTTTCTGGAAATTAAGCAATGTCCTGGGGCATTGGTTTGGACATACTGCTTTATCGACCAATTCTACTATTAATTTTACGGTTATTGTCTCCTGCTGGGGTTCTCACCCAGGTACTCTCTCCTATGGGGGTTATTATCCAAGTGTGATCTGAGTTGTTATGAATGCATGGGTAGAAGCGTCCCGGTTTTTGAATGCAGCTGCCTTTTTCTTATTTATTTGGTGCAAACTTCTTGCTATAATGGAACCTTTCAGTAAGTCCAGTTGTTCAATATATATTGAGGTGTTACAGATGCATTCTGAAAATTCAATCAATGTACTAGAGCATTGGTTGGAATAAAAAATTAAAAATAAAATAAAATGTACCAGTGTTATTATTGATTTTATAATTGATCTTTTTTGTGGGGTCTTTGAATACTTTGATGCATATAAGTTTTAATCAAAGATTTTTCTAATGTTTGGTTGCAAAATAACTTGGTGAACAAAACGTGGTAAATGAAAAAGACAAATCAATTATACTAACTCTGCTCTCTTCGTTAAGATAAAATAGATACAAAATCTGACTTGCAAACCCAATTGTTAAAATTATTTTACAGAACTATATATTATATGTGTAGACACCTAATTTTGCCCCTCCCGAAGATCCAAGTTACACATTTTTATCCCTTGCTTTACCACGTGTCTTCACCTGTAAGATTATATCCCATAAAAATACAAAAATAACAACCCACTAACAAACCTAATCTCCAAATATTCTTTTGTAACAAAATTAATCACCCCTCCTATCAATTTTGGACAACACATCACTACCCCATGCCCCATACCCTACCCCACGTCACCCCCCTCCCCCATCTTTTTTTTCTTGTTCAAGAAGAAAGGACTCAAAAAAGGATAGATAAATATATATACCCACATACACACAAAAAAGAAGGAAAGGGTAAAAAAAGAAAAGGAAATCAGCTCTTTCTCTCTCTAGACTCTCTCTCTCTCTCTCAGCAAGCTCGCCGGCGACCGACCGGAGCTCCGGCTGCCACCACAACACCACCATCTCTCCCTCTCTCTACCATCTCTCTCTCTCCAAAACTAAAAAAAAAAAAAAAAAAAGCCGCGGCGCCGCCATCCCCATCCGCGACGACAGCGTCGGCGCCAACACCGCTCCAACTCCCGATCTCCTCCTCTCTCCCTCCGGCGAGACGCCTCCGTCGTCTCAACCACCACGACGACGGCCAGCCCACCATCTCCGTAGCTTTTTCTCTCTCTCGGTCTACGCCTCTCTCCGACGACGGCAGCCGGCACCAGTCAGCATCCAGCCGCCGACCCGACCACTCTCCAGCGACGGTAGCAGGCACCGAAAACGGTGACGCCAGTGACCGGCAACGACACCCAGTCCATTTTCCACTGATTCCGACAAAATTTCGCGTATGGGACTTCTCGATTTATCATAATTTCAGTCTCGGTTCGTTTGATATTTCTTATTTCTTAAGGTTTTAAATCCATCCGAGTTGGTTTGGTTCGTGCAAGGTTAGTTGGAAATCGTTGGTTTGGGGTTTCGAATCTGGGATCTTGGGTTGTTTTTGAAGTTTATTCGGATTTGTGGGTTATTCATCATGAGGTTTTGTCGTGATTTTCCGATCTCTCCGGTTGAATTCAATATCGAGTTTGGAGTTGTTCGTTGTGAGGTTCTCCGATCGAGTATTTTGGTCTTCGGATTTCTTTATTATCGACAAGGATTAGTTTCATCGAGGTCCATTTCTTCTAACCGAATCTTTAATTCATTTTGACTTTTTATTGATGTTGTGAGTGTGGATGATTTATTTGTTGTGTGTTTGGTTTGAATCTTCGTTGTTTGTGTTGTGTTTGATGTTGGTTTCGGATTATGAGATGTGATTGGAAAATCGAAGCATGCACTAATCATGTGGTTTAAAGGGAATTCGGGGCGCGAGTTAAAAAATTGTTAAAGTGAATTACGATTAATTTTGATTTGTTGTTGTTTTGATTCGTCATTATTGTTACTTTCACATCTAATTATCAATTTCGTGATAGTATCATGGTAAGTCAAGCGGGTAGGCAATCGTAGGTTCGGGTAGGCGAAATTTAGGAATAAGTGTTTCGTTGGATGTTGGAATGTGCGTGTGAATGTTTCTTTCTAGTTTATCGTGTTTAATTCAGATGTATTTATTTAGCCGGGGAATGCCCCGAGATCACTTGTATTTATTCACCGGGAAATGCCCCGACGTATCATGTTGGCGGAAAATGATCGTGATGAAGGCCCGCGGCGTCGGGTAAGGCATTGGAGCTTAGTCTAGATTTAGTTTAGACTAGGATTTATATTTTCATATTTTTTTTATTTTTATTTTTTCTCGAACTGTATAATTGGACCGGACTTTACGTTTTGGAATGCTTTATTTTTTTTATTGTGTGATTATTTTGCGTTCTTTTGTGTGGTTTATACATTTCATAATGCCGAAAATAGTCGATACACTCTACCAAGCGACCGTGGTTGAACCACGGGATCGAGGGGTGCCTAACACCTTCCCCTCGGTCAACAGAATTCCTTAGCCGAAATCTCTGTTCGTAAACCATTTTAAGAGTCAAATGGTTTCGAAAAGGATTTTCCAAAGGTGACTTGGCATACCGGATTATGCCAAGTGGCGACTCTGAATAAAAAATGTAAATAATCCTTTTCTGAAACAAATTTTCATTTCTTGTCACTTAAATAGTAAAGCCTTTTCGAACTTTAAAATAAATCATTTTTTGGAGTACGTCAAAAAAAGGGGTGTGACAGCTTCTGGCGACTCTGCTAGGGACCTATGACAAGTTTTCAGAATTCGAGCTTTTTTTGGAGTCGTATCGGCTTTGTTTGGCATTACGAGTGTATAAGCATTGTTTGTGGTTATTGTTTGTGTTATTTTCACTTTTTGTGCTTTTTCGTGCTCTTTGTTTATAGTAGTTATCCTATGTGTTACCGCTTTATATCTGTCATCATGAGTCCACCCCCGGCCTTCTTTCTGCAACAAGTTCGTAACACAACCTCTAGTTGAGTCACCCTTATTTTAGGGGGGGAGCCGTCCGTGTTATGGAGTAGGTGGAAAGCAAAGTAGCCACTATCGACCATACGCTCCCCCGAACAGCCTTGTTAGTAAACCGCAACGTAGGTCAGCCTTTAGGTCATGCTTATGTGCATCATACTGAGACCTAGTGGGATCCACATGACCCTTTGTAGGAGACTCCCTTCTAAAACATCCCTACGTGTTAACTGTTGCATTTTTAAGGGTAACGTGGTCATGTGACGGATTGATTTTTGAAAAAAAAAAAAACAGAAGAAAATTTTAGGAGTAAGGTGCGTAGGCAAAACCGAAAAAGAAAAAATATATATAAAAGTAAGTCAAAAGGAATGAAAAAAGAGGAATGTTGTAGTTTATTTTAGAATTCGTTATGGCTTTTGTTTTTCAATCCAAAAACTCAAAAAGATTTGTTTTATGTTTTGTAAAGTACCATAAATTCAAAAAAAAATGAAAAAAAAAAAGAAGAAGAAAAAAAAAAGTTTTAGTTGCCTTTTCTACTTATTTGTCGAAAACAAAAATGCCAAAAAGATTTTTTCTTCATAATTGGTGTTGTCAGTGTCTAGCTGAAAATTCAAAAGTTTTTTTGCGTTTGTCTTTGATAGTGTCTCTTAAGTTAGGGTCAATTTATTAGTTAATCGTTAATTGCCCAAACTGATTGAACTATGCATACCTGATTCTCTTCCCTCAGGTTGGGATACGTAGGCAACCCTCAGCGGGTCCGGTAATTTTTTTGTGTCGGCCTTGGTCTTAGTATTAGCCTAGGTTTCTCGTCCCATAATCTAGAGTGGTTTGCCAAGTAGACTGATTTCGCTCGGTACTTCTGTTCGGCAAATTGGAGTCATGAATGTGGTATGTCCCATCGACATATGTTTGCGTCAAAAACCCCAAGGGTTGGGAATCTTCTACTCCTGTCGAATTTTGAGATAATGTCTCGTGTGTTATTATAGGGATTTGTCCACCAAGTCTAGAGTTTTGATGGTTGTCAAGGTGCCCAAAAAGTTAATCAAATGGTGGAAAATGTTTAACTATGTTGATCAGCAGAAACTGGTTAAAATATTAGGTGATCTTACGGAACTTCTGCATGTTACCCCTCGTCCAGATTTAATAGAGGCTTTGTTGACCTTTTGGGATCCGAGTGGTTTGGTATTCAGGTTTGGGGAATGTGAAATGACTCCTACTTTGGCAGAAATATCCGGTTTGTTGCATTTGCCCTATATCGAGAAGGATATGATCCGAGCATGAAATCATACTAGTGTGAGATTTTTGCAGTCTTGTAGTTTAAAAAGTAAGGGTAACCGTTTGGGTTGTTTAAGTGACTCGTGGGTTTCCCTAGATTTTTTGTTCGCTAGATTCGGGCCCTCGGAAGGTTTTGATTACTTTTGGGATGAATTTCATGTGACTAAGGAGAAGTGGGAGAAAAAGCGTCTTGAAGTCTTCACCCTCGCTTTGTTAGGTACTTTAGTGTTTCCACTAGAAGAAAGACGTATTAATACCCATTTGCAATCTGTGGTGATGGCCCTATTTCATAAGGATCAAAATGACAAGGGCATTAATCAAAAGGGCAGGTTCACTCTCATACCCATGGTCTTAACAGAAATATATAAGCCTCTAACCAAAGTGAAGAGGGGAAGGAGATTTTTTTAGGGCGGTAACCTGATATTGTAGATATGGATAATGGAGCATTTGTATGCACCTTCTTTAGTTAGACCAGACGTGTTAGATCGTTGTATTCCCAATTGAGTGAAAGCCATGGACTCCAGGTTGCGTTTGGATAAATTCTCGTTACCCGTGGGAGTCGAGGCTTGGATTGAATTTCTTGAATCAAGAACCGGGGATAACATTTTTTGGACTTATCTGTGGCTTCGACCGAAAATAA
>NC_061113.1:242380225-242382124 GCF_002878395.1 Capsicum annuum
TCGAGTGAAAGCCATGGACTCCAGGTTGCGTTTGGATAAATTCTCGTTACCCGTGGGAGTCGAGGCTTGGATTGAATTTCTTGAATCAAGAACCGGGGATAACATTTTTTGGACTTATCTGTGGCTTCGACCGAAAATAATCTTATTGGGTTGTCAGACGCAGTTCCCTTTAGTTATCTGTGGCTTCGACCGAAAAAACTTTTGTACATTTTTGTTGTTTTCTTTCTTTAAAATGTTTTGATGTTACGTCTTTCCTTGGCTTGTTTATTTTCGTTTTCGAAAAAAAAAGTGGGTAATGTTTATGCACATGCTGCCCGAACTACGCAAGATTTGATTCATGTACAACATGATACGTAGGCAACCTACTTTTGGGTTCGATCTAATTACTTTGTTTTGTTGTTTTTCATTATTTTTCCTCTTTTAAAGAAAAACAAAAGTCATAAAGAATGATAAAATAAAGGTAGATAACGAGAGAAAATAAAAGAGCAGAGATTGATACGGAAAAAAAAACACGAAAAAAAAAGAGAGAAAAGAGAGGGAAAGAAAAATAATAATAAGTGTAGATAAAAAAATAGTGTAGACAAAAATCAGGATGATGTTAAAATGACCTCGCTACCCTCAAAAGTTGGTAGAAATGAGCATGAATTTAGGGAAATTTTACCAATGTGATTCTCATGCTTGTTGTGTACCCTAATCCTAACGGATGTCGTCTTTGATGAGCATGTTCTTTCAGATAACAGTGGTAGGTTTGCAGCACTCTGGCTAGTCACTCATACTTCACCAGATCCAAAGCAAAGCTCGTCATGGCTAGCAGGGAGATTGAAAATTCGCTCATTGACTCGGATCAGGATCACAGGGAAGAAAGTTCTGAACACAATGATGAGGTAGTAAGGTTCAGGCAACAATTGATAGATTTGCACCGGGCATGGGCCAGCGGAATGCCTCCTCCCCCTCTCCCTGAAGGTCTTGGGAATATCTCTAATTGCTCACCGCTCTCTCAAGCGTTATTCTCTGCTCCTACTGAGTCACCTGAGCACGCGCCAGGATTCACTCCGCAACATTATTATCCTGGCAATTCTGGTGTGCCTTTGGCAGCTCCTCAATCAAGACCCGCTGCTCATCCAGCGCCACCGATCACACTGGTATTCGTGGCTCCGCCACCACATAAAACTCCCATATATGTTGCGCGTCCCACGATGAGGCTTCCCAGGTACGCCAGTGAGCCAGTACTAAAGGTTTCAGATGGTCAGTATTATGCCCCGGAGCCGACTTTGCAAATGAATGAACCGTATGGGTACACTCAGTCGCCTGCATTTCCATTTGATATGCAGAAATCTGTCGCAACGGAGGAACAGGATATCATAGCCCGGAAATTGAAAAGTTTAGAACAAGCGATAAGAAATTTGCAAGGAATCGGAGATTATAGGAGTGTTTCCTATAAAGATCTTTGCATGTTCCCAGACATCAATCTTCCCCTCAGTTTTAAGATGCCTAAGTTTGAGAAGTATGCAGGACACGGCGATCCTGTGGCACACTTAAGATGTTACTACAACCAGTTGAGGGCTGCAGGAGAAAAGGAAGAATTACTCATGGCCTTCTTTGGCGAGAGTCTTTCAGATCTGGCCTCAGAATGGTTTATCGATCGAGACATTGATAAATGGAATAGCTGGGATGATTTGGCTTCTGAATTTGTTCAACATTTTCAGTACAACATCGACCTGATTTCGGATGAAAAATCCTTGGTCAACATGAAGAAAAAGAGCACGGAAGGTTTTAGGGAATATGCGATAAGGTGGCGTGAACAGGCCGCCAGGGTAAAGCCTCCAATGAAAGAAAGTAAGTTGGTAGAAGTTTTCATTCAGGCGCAGGATGAGACCTATTTTCAACATTTACTTCCGT
>NC_061113.1:242382224-242389157 GCF_002878395.1 Capsicum annuum
TGTTCAACATTTTCAGTACAACATCGACCTGATTTCGGATGAAAAATCCTTGGTCAACATGAAGAAAAAGAGCACGGAAGGTTTTAGGGAATATGCGATAAGGTGGCGTGAACAGGCCGCCAGGGTAAAGCCTCCAATGAAAGAAAGTAAGTTGGTAGAAGTTTTCATTCAGGCGCAGGATGAGACCTATTTTCAACATTTACTTCCGGCAATGGAAAAGTCTTTTATGGAAGTCCTTAAAATGGGGGAGATGATAGAGGACGGAATTAAGACCGGCCGAATAGTGAGTTTTGCCTCATTAAAAGCCACCACACAAGTGATTCAAGGTGGATCTGGCATATTTGGAGGTAAAAAGAAGAAAGAGGATATAGCGACTGTCGTAGCTGAAACCCATTCCTATCCCAAAAGACCTCCTCGCCCCTATCCCCAATCCAAAGCCCAAGTCTACACCCAAGCTCCATATATTCCTCCCCACCATTACTACCCTCTACAAAACCCTTTATATTCCACTCCACCACCTCCGTACCCAGTATATAGTGCGCAGCCATATGCCCAAACCCCTTCTTACCAGCAATAGCGCGTGCAAGCTCCACAAAATCGCCCATTCGCTCCACCAAATTACCAAAACCTCTCCAGACCCAGTTTTCAGCCTAGGCCCGAGTATAAGAAGGAGAAGGCGGTCAAAAATCAATTCACACCTCTTGGGGAGTCATATGCTATCTTGTTTGATAGGTTGAGAAAGTTGAAGGTTTTAAGCCCAATTCAAGGAAGGCTTTCAAATCCACTGCCAAGGAATCTCGATTATTCTTTAAGATGTGTGTACTGTTCTGATATGCCAGGCCATGATATCGAGAAATGCTGGCATTTAAAGAGAGCTATCCAGGATTTAATTGACACAAATCAGATACTGGTCCAGGCCCTGGAGGGTCCAAACATTAACCAGAATCCGCTGCCAACCCATGCTGAAGATAATATATTATAATTGATATATGAAGGGAAAGAGTCTTCGAGGGGTTATAAGCCTATTGTCAAGATACAACCATTGAGGAGAAATTGGTGAATGTAGCAGAGTCTTTGAAAGCAATGTCATTGAGCCAGGAAGAAATGAGAGAAGATAAAGCCCAAGAAAGCACAAAGAATCCCCTAATCACAGTACAAGGTGCCAGAAGGCATATTGATTCAAGTCAGGATAAACCTAAGTTGATAGTGGTGGGAGCTCTGAGTCAGCCCATCTTGACGGTGAAAGGAGCGCTGGCAGCGCCTATTGTCCTCAAACCGGTGACCCAACCTCCGATAGTTGATATGAAAAGAGTTCCCTGGAAGTATGGGCGGACTGTGATGACCTATCACGGGAAAGAAGTTGTGGAAGATGTAGATGAGGTAAGGGGTTTGACTAGGTCAGAAAGATGTTTCGTCCCTGAAAGCTTAAGAAAGTCCAAGATAACCATGAGTGGACCGTCATCTATCAAAAAGCCTATCACCGAAGAAGAAGTCGAAGAATTTTTGAAAAAGATGAAATGGCCAGAGTATTCAATATTAGACCAGCTGAAGAAAACCCCTGCTCAAATTTTTCTTTTATCTTTGTTGTTGCACTCCAAGGAGCATCTGATGTTTTATTGAAGGTTTTAAATGAAGCATATGTCCCAAGGGAGGTTACAATTAACCAGCTTGAGAAAATGGTTGAAAAAATCTTTGAGGTCAATCGGATCAGCTTTTTGGACGATGAATTGCCTGTTGAAGGTATAGGGCATAATCGGGGCCTTTACATTACAGTGAAGTGTGAAGATTTCTACGTCACTCATGTTATGATTGATGGAGGTTCAGGTTCAAATATCTACCCTATTTCTACTTTGCAAAAGTTGAATATTGGTGCTGACAGGATCAGGCCCAACAATGTATGTGTTAGGGCTTTCGATGGTACAAAATCAAATTTCATTGGCGAAATAGAACTAATGTTGACCATAGGTCCTGTTGAGTTCGCCATAGAGTTTCAAGTTTTGAATGTAGACTCCTCTTACAATCTGTTGTTGGGAAGGTTGTGGATCCACAAGGCCAAGGCGGTTGCATCTACACTGTACCAAATGATTAAGTTTGAGCATGACAGGCAAGAAGTAGTTATTCATGGTGAAGGAGATTTATCAGCCTATGAAGATTTTCCCTTGTCTCTTATTGAAGCAAATAACTTAGAGGAGACATTCGTCTATCAAATTTTTGATACAGTGCCAGTGAATCGTATCCTGGAATGGCAGGCTATACCAGGACCGCAATTGTCTTCTGCTTTTATCATGATGGTGAGTGAACTTTGGAAATACGAATTTGAGCCAGGAAAGGGTTTGGGAGCGTCTCTGCATGGTATAGTTCATCCCATATGTCTGAGTGAGAATGTGGGCACGTTTGGTCTGGGATTTGAGCCTACAGCTGAAGATCTGAAGAAATCCAAGGGAAGGAAAAAAAAATATGGTCACTCCCTCGCCCAATGCCACTACTCAGTGAATCATTTGTTAAGAGCGGTGTCACGAAGCATGTAGAATTTGAGGTTGAATTGGTTGATGACTTCCAAAATCTTTGTATTGAAGTTGATATGGTCGAAGCAGGAGAAGGTACCAATATGGCAGATGTACAATTCATAGGTCCAGCTGTCCAGCTTAATAATTGGGAAGTCACTCCTCTTCCCGTCAGGAGGGAGTTTTAGTAGTTTATTTTGTTTTTCTTTCTGTTTTTCCGAGTTATTCCAGGGTTGTAATTCGGATTTTAGTTTGTTTATGTTATGTTGGTATCTATGTTTAAACCCTTCTATCTTTTATTTAATGAAATGCAATGTCCCTTTTGTTTCGTGTCTAATATATTTTGTTTTTCTTTTCTTACACAGTTCTCTTTATGCTGATTCTAATGACATGACATGCATGCGGAATTTTCAGCCTGATCTTAAAACCTAAACTAATCAAGATGTAATGATGCAGGATGGGGAATATGATGAAGAATAAACACTAAAAGAAATAAGCAAAGAGTTGGAACAGTTTGAAGACAAACCGAATCCTAATTTGAATGAGACTGAGCCAATAAATCTAGGGGATCAAGAAGATGTTAGGGAAAATAAAATCAGTGTACATGCTTTGCCACAGCTAAAAGATGAAATGATTCAAGCATTAATGGATTATAAGGATGTTTTTGCATGGTCTTATGATGATATGCCTGGTTTAAGCACTGAATTAGTGGCTCACAAATTGCCCACTGATCCCGCGTTCCCTCCTGTCAAACAGAAGTTGAGGATGTTTAAAACGGATGTAAGTATTAAAATTAAAGAGGAAATCATGAAACAACTTGAAGCCAAAGTAATTCGAGTGGCTCGCTATCCCATGTGGTTATCCAAAGTAATTCCGAAAGATGATTTTCCACTGCCCAATATCTACATTTTGTTAGACAACTGTGCTAAAAACGAGGTTTCCTCTTTTGTGGATTGCTATGACGGATATCACCAGATCATTATGGATGATGAAGACGCGGAGAAGACATCTTTTATCACACCATAGGGAACTTATTGTTATCGAGTGATGCCGTTCGATTTGAAGAATGCTGGAGCAACATACATGAGAGCCATGACCATTATGTTTCATGACATGGTGCATAAGGAGATTGAGGTCTACGTGGATGATGTGATTATTAAGTCAAAAAGTCAGGCCGACCATGTTAAAGATTTAAGAAAGTTCTTTGAAAGGCTTTGCAGGTATAATCTCAAACTCAACCCGGCGAAATGTGTATTTGGAGTTCCATCTGGAAAGCTGTTGGGGTTTGTGGTCAGCCGTCGGGGAATTGAATTGGATCCCTTGAAAATCAAAGCCATTCAAGATTTGCCCCCTCCCAAGAATAGAACGGAGGTGATGATTTTGCTTGGTAGACTGAACTACATTAGCAGGTTTATTGCTCAACTCACAACCACCTGTGAGCTCATATTCAAGTTGCTGAAAAAGAGTGTTGCGGTAAAATGGACTGAAGAATGTCAGGAAGCGTTCGATCGAATCAAAAGATATTTGTCAAATCCGCCCGTGCTGGTGCCCCCTGAGCCTGGTAGGCCTTTGATCTTATATTTATCAGTCATGGACAATTCTTTCGGTTGTGTGCTAGGTCAACATGATGTCACAGGCAAAAAGGAGCAGGCTATTTATTATTTTAGCAAGAAGTTCACCACTTATGAGGCTAGGTATACTCTTCTTGAAAGGACGTGTTGTGCCCTAACTTGGGTAGCACAGAAGTTGAAGCATTATCTCTCATCCTATACTACTTATCTCATCTCCCGCATGGATCCTTTGAAGTATATCTTTCAAAAGCTTATGCCAATGGGTCGATTGGCAAAGTGGCAAATATTGCTTACCGAGTTCGACATTGTATATGTGACCCGAACCGCCATGAAAGCCTAGGCCTTGGCAGATCATCTTTCTGAGAATCCCATCGATGAAGAGTACGAGCCATTAAAGACATATTTTCCTGACGAATAAGTATCGTGTGTCGATGAAGTCGTTATAGATGTTGATCCTGGTTGGAGGTTATTTTTTTATGGAGCTGTCGATATGAAAGGAGTCAGAATAGGTGCGGTTCTTATCTCTGAATCGGGACAACATTTCCCGGTAACAGCACAACTTCGATTTTACTGTACTAACAATATGGCAGAGTATGAAGCCTGTATTCTTAGTTTGAGGTTAGCTGTTGATATCGGAGTCCAAGAACTATTAGTGTTGGGAGATTCGGATTTGTTCGTCTATCAAATTTAAGGCGATTGGGAGACGCAAGATTTGAGGCTCATCCCGTATCGACAATGCTTACAGGAGCTATGTCAACGGTTTGTGTTAGTGAAATTTAGGCATATTCCAAGGATTCATAATGAAATTGCTGATGCTTTAGCCACTCTGTCTTTAATGCTCCAACATCCTGATAAAGCTTATATCAATCCAGTGCATATACAGAGTCGTGATCAGCATGCTTACTGTAATGCGGTTGAAGAAAAGATCGATGGAGAACCCTAGTTCTTGGATATCAAGCGGTACATTCAGTCAGGAGAATACCCAACATATGCCACCAACGATCAAAAGAGGACTATTAGGCATTTGGCTAGTGGATTTTTCTTAAGTGGGGGAATCTTGTATAAGAGGACCCCAGATCTGGGACTTTTAAGGTATGTAGATGCGAGAGAAGCCTTGGCAATCATGGTTGAAATACACGCTGGAGTATGTGGGTCGCATATGAACGGTTATGTCTTATCAAAGAAGATTCTTCGAGAAGGTTATTACTGGATTACTATGGAAAGGGATTCTATTCAATTTGTTCGAAAGTGTCATCAATGTCAGGTACACGGTGATCTAATACATTCTCCTCCTGTTGAGTTGCATGCAATGGCCTCTCCATGGCCGTTCGTGGCTTAGGGAATGGATGTGATTGGACTGATTGAGCCTAAGGCATCAAATGGGCATAGATTCATTTTGGTAGCCATTGACTACTTCACAAAGTGGGTAGAAGCAGTAACTTTCAAGTCAGTGACAAAGAAGGTTGTGGTAGATTTTGTTCATGCCAATATCATTTGTAGATTTGGAATTCCTAAGACGATCATTACAAACAATGCTGCCAATCTCAATAGTCATTTGATGTAAGAAGTATGTCAACAGTTTAAGATCGCACATCGAAATTCTACTTCATATTGCCCAAAGGCCAATGGTGCTGTAGAAGCCGCCAATAAGAATATAAAAAAGATACTGCGAAAGATGGTACAAGGATCTAGACAGTGGCATAAAAAGTTACCGTTTGCATTGCTATGTTATCGCACCACCGTTCGCACTTCAACAGGGGCAACTCCATATTATTGGTGTATGGGACAGAAGCAGTCATCCCTCTCTTTGAGTCATTGTAGAAGCAGAGATTGAAGATGACGAATGGGTAAAAACCCGACTCGAATATTTGAATTTGATTGAGGAAAAAAGGCTAACGTCTGTGTGTCATGGCCAGTTGTATCAGAGGAGGATGGCTCGAGCGTATAACAAAAAGGTCCATCCCAGGAATTTTGAAGTCGGTCAGTTGGTATTGAGACGTATCCTTCCTCACCAGGTTGAAGCGAAAGGCATGATCTCCCCTAACTGGCAAGGTCCCTTCGTTGTGAAGAAAGTGTTACCCAATGGAGCCTTATATTTGACAGATATGGAAGGCAAAATGGCAGAAATGGCTATCAATATTGATGCGGTCAAAAGATATTATGTATGATATTTGATCCTTTGTTGAGTTTATTGCATGTTTAGTACTTGCATTGTTAAAGATTGATATGATGAAGGCATTTTATTCTTCTATCCAAACATTGTGTCATCCTTTGTTTACCCGTTTGAGCTTCGTTTTATTTTTCTTTCATATCCCTTTTTTGGAATCAAAATAGAGTCAAAGATAAATGTCAAGAGAATAAGAATAAAAGAAAGAGTTCAAAAATAAAAAAAAATAAAAAAATCAAAATCCAAATTAAATCAAAACAAAGAACAAACTGACGGAACTACGTCCGACCTAATTCTCCTCTCTCGGGAGTGAGATACGTAGGTTGCTCTATTTTGGGCTCGGTCCAACCAAATAAAGATCTAAGATTCACCCAATCATCAAAGCTGGGGCATGCGTTAATGTGTTGTTTGAGTCGATTCCAAAAATTGTAAGTCCCACCCCCACTTCAAGTATCGTTTGAGCCCCTTACCATTTTTTTCTAACCTTAACCAAAAGCCAAGTTACAACCAAAGAAAGTCCTTCAGATCAATTTTTGATAATGTTAAGGTTAAGCATGCAATGGATATAATGATACATTATGAAGTACAGCTTGTCTCCCTCAGCATAAGAAATCAGGAAAGAAATACAAAAATGAGAGAGTCTTATGGTGCCTGCAAAGGTTTTCACCAATAAGACTCTCTCATTTTTGTA
>NC_061113.1:242389257-242423597 GCF_002878395.1 Capsicum annuum
CAAAAAGCCAAGTTACAACCAAAGAAAGTCCTTCAGATCAATTTTTGATAATGTTAAGGTTAAGCATGCAATGGATATAATGATACATTATGAAGTACAGCTTGTCTCCCTCAGCATAAGAAATCAGGAAAGAAATACAAAAATGAGAGAGTCTTATTGGTGAAAACCTTTGCAGGCACCATAAGGCGATGGTGAGTTGAGAGAAATACAAAAATGAGAGAGTCTTATTGGTGAAAACCTTTGCGGGCACCATAAGGAGATGGTAAGTGGAGAGAAATAAAAATGAGAGAGTCTTATTGGTGAAAACGCTCACGGGCACCGTAAGGCGATGGAGAGTTTAAGAGAAAGGCAAAAAGTGAAAAGAAAGATTTGTTGACAAAAGCCTTTTAAGATGACGTCAATTGAATGTGATGTATGAGTCCAATGGATGTGAAGAAGCGGCTCAACAGCAAAAGCCACGAAATCAACAACAAATGGGGAGTTTGGATAGGAAGATCAGGCAGCTCAATCCAAAATGCATGTCATACTCATTGGAGTTGGTTGTCGTATTCAGATAAGTTTTCTTTTTGAATCTGGGACATTGACCTTTTCTTTCGTTTACATATTCATGCTTTTTGTCTTTTATGTCATTTATCAAAATAAAGTCACAATCATTTCTTTACATTTTAATTCAAGTCTGTGTCAAAAACAAGCGAGAAAGGAACAGCATAGGCAGAAATATGATCGTAATTCAACACGAAGCAAAAGAAGTCTATCAACCGACAAGCTATTGGATTCGTAGAAGCATTCAAATTTGGGAAAAGAGTGCACCTCAGGGGCATGGTAAAATGGAAACCCATTGTTTGAGTCAGAACTCATTTCCTTCAATCTGGATTCGGGTCGATGATACGGCAAGACAGGGCTGTTAGCGATTTGGAACAAAGATGAAAGGAACAAGTGCTAGGCAGATACCTGAGAAGCCAAGATCTGTAAGCCACCACTAAGTTTTTAACTGACAAATGTTCTTTGTTGATATAGGGGCAAATTCGCTTCACTTAATTCAGCTATCATTGGAAATGCACATCCATGGGATTTTGCTTTTTGCTCAGGACCCTCCTGAAAAATGGGATTTTGTTTTCTGCTCAGGACCCTCCTGAAAAATGGGATTTTACTTTATGTTCAGGACCCTCCTGAAAAATGAGATTTTACTTTATGTTCAGGACCCTCCTGGAAAATGGGACAACGCTTTCAAAATGAAATACTACTTTATTATAATTTTGTTTGGGATAATTTTTGTTCTAGTTTTAATTTTGGGTTTCAGGAGCCCGCCTGAAGAACAGGGTGATAAAATAGCAAGTCAGGAGCCCGCCTGAAGAATAGGGTGATAAAATAGCAAGTCAGGAGCCCGCTTGAAGAACAGTGTGATGAAATAGCAAGTCAGGAGCCCTCCTGAAGAACAGAGTGATGAAATAGCAAGTCAGGAGCCCACCTGAAGAACAGGGTGATGAAATAGCAAGTCAGAAGCCCGCCTGGAGAATAGGGTGAAGAAACGAAAAGTCAAGCAACAAAGCGAAGCAATTGAAAGTCAAGCAACAAGTTGTAAGAAATTGCAACTCAGGAGCCCGCCTGAAGAATAGGGTGATAAAAGTTGAGTCAAGAGCCAATAGAAGCTGTATAGATAGGATTTTTGTAATTTCATTTATGTTTTAACTTGTAATTTTCATTTTTTGATGTAATAACAGAGCCGCGGACCGAAACCTCGACGGAACCTCACTCGACTCTCCAACGCGGTATAGTCCATCTCCGTTCAATCCTTGGAGATACTTGTCACTTTATCACCTTATAACTTGGGTGGGTAGGCTGTCCTACTTCAAGACCCGGTAGTCCTTCTTTCTTCTGTTTCTTCCTTGGAATAATGGTCGGGACAAAATTCTATCTTGTTGTCTACTTCTTTGTCTGAAAACACTGTGTGTTTACATTCAAAGGGGGCATGATGTAGACACCTAATTTTGTCCCTCCCGAAGACCCAAGTTACACATTTTTATCCCTTGCTTTACCACGTGCCTTCACCTATAAGATTATATCCCATAAAAATACAAAAATAACAAACCCACTAACAAACCTAATCCCCAAATATTCTTTTGTAACAAAATTAACCACCCCTCCTATCAATTTTGGACAACACATCACTACCCCATGCCCCATACCCTACCCCACATCACCCCCCCGCCCTCTTTTTTTTCTTGTCCAAGAAGAAAGGACTCAAAAAAGGATAGATAAATATATATACCCACATACACACAAAAAAGAAGGAAAGGGTAACAAAAGAAAAGGAAATCAGCTCTTTCTCTCTCTAGACTCTCACTCTCTCTCTCTCAGTAAGCTCGTCGGCGACCGACCGACCGGAGCTCCGGCTGCCCCCACAACACCACCATCTCTCCCTCTCTCTATCATCTCTCTCTCTCCAAAACTAAAAAAAAAAAAAAAAAAAAGCCACGGTACCACCATCCCCATCCGCGACGACAGCGCCGGCGCCGGCACCGCTCCAACTCTCAATCTTCTCCTCTCTCCCTTCGGCGAGATACCTCCATCGTCTCAACCACCACGATGACGGCCAGCCCACCATCTCCGTAGCTTTTTCTCTCTCTCGGTCCACGCCTCTCTCCAGCCGCCGACCCGACCACTCTTCGGCGACTGCAGCAGGCACCGAAAATGGTGACTCCGGTGACCGGCAACGACACCCAGTCCGTTTTCCACCGATTCCGATGAAATTTCGCGTATATGTTTTCTCGATTTTTCATAATTTCAGTCTCGGTTCGTTTGATTTTTCTTATTTCTTATGGTTTTAAATCCATCCGAGTTGGTTTGGTTCGTGCAAGGTTAGTTGGAAATCGTTGGTTTGGGGTTTCGAATCTGAGATCTTGGGTTGTTTTTCAAGTTTATTCGGATTTGTGGGTTATTCATCGAGAAGTTTTGTCGTGATTTTCCGATCTGTTCGGTTGAATTCAATATCGAGTTTGGAGTTGTTCGTTGTGAGGTTCTCTGATCGAGTATTTTTAGTCTTCGGATTTCTTTATTATCGACAAGGATTAGTTTCATCGAGGTCCATTTCTTCTAACCAAATCTTTAATTCATTTTGACTTTTTATTAATGTTGTGAGTGTGGATGATTTATTTGTTGTGTGTTTGGTTTGAATCTTCGTTGTTTGTGTTGTGTTTGATGTTGGTTTCGGATTATGAGATGTGATTGGAAAATCGAAGCATGCACTAATCATGTGGTTTAAAGGAAATTCAGGGCGCAAGTTAAAAAATTGTTAAAGTGAATTATGATTAATTTTGATTTGTTGTTGTTTTGATTCGTCATTATTGTTACTTTCACGTCTAATTATCAATTTCGTGATAGTATCATGGTAAGTCAAGCGGGTAGGCAATCGTAGGTTTGGGTAGGCGAAATTTAGGAATAAGTATTTCGTTGGATGTTGGAATGTGCGTGTGAATGTTTCTTTCTAATTTATCGTGTTTAATTCAGATGTATTTATTTAGCCGGGGAATGCCCCGAGATCACTTGTATTTATTCACCGGGAAATGCCCCGACGTATCATGTTGGCGAAAAATGATCGTGATGAAGGCCCGCGGCATCGGGTAAGGCATTGGAGCTTAGTCTAGATTTAGTTTAGACTAGGATTTATATTTTCGTATTTTTTTTATTTTTATTTTTTCTTGGACTGTATAATTGGACCGGACTTTACGTTTTGGAATGCTTTGTTTTTTTTATTGTGTGATTATTTTGCGTTCTTTTGTGTGGTTTATACATTTCATAATGCCGAAAATAGTCGATACACTCTACCAAGCGACCGTGGTTGAACCACGGGATCGAGGGGTGTCTAACACTTTTCCCTCGGTCAACAGAATTCGTTAGCCGAAATCTCTGTTCGTAAACCAGTTTAAGAGTCAAATGGTTTCGAAAAGGATTTTCCAAAGGTGACTTGGCACACCGGATTATGCCAAGTGGCGACTCTTAATAAAAAATGTAAATAATCCTTTTCCGAAACAAATTTTCATTTCTTGTCACTTAAATAGTAAAGCCCTTTCGAACTTTAAAATAAATCATTTTTTGGAGTACGTCAAAAAAAGGGGTGTTACAACATGACTTGGCATACGCGTGCAATGCATGTGCCAAAAAACTATATTCTTAAATAACATGTACATGAATATATTTTATTCTAATTATTTTCTCCAATGTAATTCTTCTACACAACCCAACATGTATATCCAGCCCAACTCACCTATTTTCATTCTGACTCACTTTTCAGCCATCTTTTCCACCTAAAAACTTTCATTAAAACCTTCAAACTTTCTGAATGCTAATGATAATACGTTTCAGATTGGTGCTTTTATCTTCTTAGCTGTATTTTTGTCTTCAGAGACTATTCTGTCCTAAAATCACTTTCATCGTCTTCATGTTCATCGTCTTCCCTACCCAAAATATAGCTTAGCATCGACTAGAGCTTGTATATTCTGAAGAATTGGATTTTTGTTATGAAGACATCTACTAATCTCCAGTGAAGTAACATTATTGTCAGCTCTTTATCAGCATCGTCATCGTCATTGTCGTCGCTATCTTCATGTTCTTGTTGCAAGTATCGTCGCTATCTTCATGTTCTTGTTGCAAGTATCCCCTGATAACCAACTTCTTCACACTTTCAGAATTAATATAAAAACCAGGAAACCCCAAAACATATACAAAACTTGAGAGATTCTAAACCAGGACATCCAGAACAGATCGCATCAACGACTTCTAAGCTCAATTTAACAAACCGAAGAGCTAAAACCCTAAGAGCAGGCCAATTAATCCCCTCCTTTGGTACAAGATTACAATTGTACAACTTCAGTTTACATAAACACACGTTGGAATACATAAGTTGTGGTAAGCTACAACCCTCTTCGAAACCTCGTGTCTTCATCAGATTAAAATCCACTACCTCAACAGACCGTCACAAAAATCATCCATCTGTTAACATGGTCAACAAATCGGTTGCTGTAAAGAAACTCAACCGAAAATTCATTCAATTTACTAGGCTTAGGAGAGAATCAATGTATCATCAATGGATTTTATAAATTCAGTTACTTCGCGATTTGATTCAGGAGAGTGGGTGAAAGATAAGTTGTGTGCTGAAGTCTACAAAAGGCGCCACCTTTTGGACAAAACTCCAGTTTGTATAACATCTTTCATCTGGCAAGATGAGAGGATGTGAAGGATGAGGTGGTCTGGTAAGACGTTAAGCCGATCTGGTTTATTATCCGTTTTATGGCGTTTATCAGTATCGTAGCATTGATATGAACGAGGAGAGTCATATGCAACTTCCACATTTTCACATTCAGAAGATTCAAAAAAATGAGACATGATAGAAGGAAACAGGAGCACAGGGTTTAACAAGTAGAACAGCATTTCCAAGATTATCAACATTATATAGTGGATACAGGCTCCATTTTTGCAACTTCACTCACTTTTTTAAGGATGACTATAAATTCATTAAGGATAAAATAGATATTTTAAAATAAAATTATTACTGAATATAAAAATGTAAGATAAAACAGATACGAAATAATATCAACCTGACTTGTAAAGCCAATTCTTAAAATTAAATATAACATGACTGACATACACGTGCAATGCACGTGCCAAAAAGCTAGTACTCTTAAATAACATATACATGGATATATTTTATTCTTATTAAAATCAAAATTTTCTCCAATATGATTCTTCTAAACAACTCAACATGTTATCTCGCCCAAATCACCTATTTTCATCTCGACCCGTTTTACTGCTATCTTCTCCATCGAAATTATCGTCCTTCGTTCAAAGCATAATGGAGAACAAATCTCAACAATTGGTGGAGAATGCGGCGGCGACAGCTGGGTACCCAATGCAGATACCTTACTACCATCTTTAGATGCAGGAATAGGAACAACATTTGGCGGAGAATGCAGCGATGCCGGCTGGATACCCATGTAGGTACCCTATTGCCAACTCCTTCAACAACAACAACATTATATATAGTGGATACACCCTCCCTTTCTGGCAACTTCACTCACTTTTTTAAGGATGACTATAAATTCATTAAGGGTAAAATAAATATTTTAAAGTAAAATTATTGCTGAATATAAAAATGTAAGATAAAACAAATACGAAATAATACCAATTTGACTTGTAAATCCAATTGTTAAAATTAAATATTACATGACTGGCATACACGTGCGATGCACGTGTCAAAAAACAGTACTCTTAAATAACATATACATGAATATATTTTATTCTTATTAAAATCAAAATTTTTTGCAATATGATTCTTCTACACAACTCAACAAGTTATCTAGCCTAAATCACCTATTTTTATCCCGGCCCGTTTTACGGCTATTTTCTCCAGTGAAATTATCGCCCTTCGTCCAAAGTATAATGGAGAACAAATTGCAACAATTGGTGGAGAATGCAGAGAGTGTAGCGACGACAGCTCGGTACCCAAAGCAGATACCTTACTACCATCTTCAGCAGCAGGAATAAGAACAACATTAGGCGGAGAATGCAGTGACGCCGGCTGGATACCCGATGTAGTTACCCTATTACCAACTCCTTCAGCAGCAACAACAACAACAAAAGGAACAGGAAGAACAACATCAGTTGGAGGCGTCTTGAGCCTTCCAGCTCAAGGAAATTAAGGATAGTGACTATATAACTAAGGGATCGTTTGGTAGAGGGTATAAGAATAATGTAAAATATGGTGTATTAATAATGCTGATATTAGTTATGTTGGCATTATTTCCTATACGTTGGTTTGATCTATTAGAAATGACATTTCTTGTATAGTTTTATAAATATTTGTTTACAAAAATTCCCTCTACATTCTAGTTTTGTAAAACGAAATTTAAGATAAAACAGGTACAAAATAATACTTGTAAATCCAATTGTTAAAGGTAAATGTTACATGACTGGCATACACGTGCAATGCACGTGCCAAAAAACTATAATCTTAAATAATAAATACATAAATAATATATACATAAATATATTATCGCAGTTGAATTAAACCTGTTTTTGAGTTCAATTCATGATTTTGGTTGTTGAGAAGTCATCGTTTTCGATCAGCACAAAAAAAATGAATGTGGCTGAGGCATTTTTTACTCAGATGATCCCACCGGCTACCGCTTACAAATAAATAAGGTTTTGTCCGTTACTGAGGATGGTGGACCTTACTCCCCCGGTTTATTCGTTAATATGTACAAATGTAGTTTGTTACAAATAGTAAGAGTGCACAACAGAATTGGACTACTCTTCTCCATTTCTCACTCTGTGGTTGGGAACATAGAAAGTATCGCCTACGCAACAATGGAGAACGATTTGAAACGATCGCCGGAGAATGTCGATAATGCACCGGCGGGAGGTGGGTACCCAATACAGGGTCCCTACCACCATCTACAACAGCACCAGCAGGAGGAGCAACAATCGGCCGTGAACGTTGCGCGGCGGGGTACCCAATGCAGGTACCCTATTATCATCCTCTTCAGCAGCAGTCGGCGGTGAATGCTGCGGGGGCGGCGGCGGCAACTGGGTACCCACTACTAACAATTCCAGCAGCAGCAACAACAACTGGAACAACAATCCATGGGGAGTGTAGAGGCGGCGGTGGAAGCTAGGTACCCACTAGAGGTACCCTACTACAGGCTCCTTCAGCAGCAACAACAGGAACAAAGGTTGGCAGAGAATGCAGCTGCGACGGCAGCTGTGTACCTACTGCAGGTACCCTACTACCAGCTCCTTCAACAGCAGCAACAAGAACGGTGGTTAGAAAAGAATGCAACTGCTGCTGCGATGGCGGCTGGGTATCTAATGCTGGTACAAAATAATACCAATCTGACTTGTAAATCCAATTGTTAAAGGTAAATATGACATGACTAGCATACACATGCAATGCACTTGCAAAAAAACTACAATATTAAATAATATATACATAATATAGTTTATTCTAATTAAAATCAAAATTTTCTCCAATATGATTCTTCTTCACAATTCAACATGTATCTAGCCCAAATCACTTATTTTCATCTTGACCTATTTTTCGGCCATCTTCCCCATAGAAATTATCGTCCTTCGTCTAAAGCATAATGGAGACCAAATCACAACAATAGGCGAAGAATGCAGCGGCAACACCCAATGCAGGTACCTTACTACCATCTTCAACAGCAGTAACAGAAACAACAATCGGCGGAGAATTCAGCGGCGGCGACGGGATACCCGTTAAAATTTTGTGAGATTTGATTCTTCTACCAAGCCCAACATATGTATACACACATCCAACTCAACTCACCCATTTTCACCCGACCCTTTTCCTTGTCATCTTCTCCTCCTTAAACTTCCATTAAAACCACTTGCACTTAAAACTTTCAAATGCTAATGCCTTTTTGGTTCTAACATTTTATCTTATTAGCTGTTGTTTTGCCTTTAATGACTATTCGATTACGAACATTTACGTTATTGAATTTTGATTATTTCTTTATCAAGTTGAATTGAACCTATTTCGAGTTCAATTCATGGTTTTTTGGTTGTTAAGAAGTTTTTCCTTTTCGATTAGTATAAAAAATTTGATGAGTGTGAGACGTTTTTTTCCTCAGATGATTCCACCGGCTACCTCTTACTGAGAAATAAGGTTTCGTCTGTTACTGATGTGGTGGACCTCACTTCCCTGTTTATCCTCTAATATGTACAAATTCAGTTTGTTACAAATAGTGACTATGAGCTTTCACTGTTTATGTTAACCTCGTTTTTGTCGCCCATTCGTCGAAAGCTCAATGGAGAACACATCAATAAAACCATCGAAAAATGCAGCAGCCGGAGGTGGGTACCCAATGAAGGTATCCTATTACCATCTCCAACAGCAGCAGCAGGAGGAACAACAATCACCGGTGAATGTTGCAGCGACGGCGGTGGTTGTACCCACTGTAAGTACCCTACTACCAACTCCAGCAGCAGTTGCAACAACTGGAACAACAATCGTTTAATTTTAAAATCAAACATTATACGTGCGAGACACGTGCGATTAAACTAGTTATTAGAAATTCTTTCACTTGATAAAAATTATAAATATCCCTTATTTACATTCTTGCTCCTTAAATCTCCAAATATATAACTTCTATCCTAAAAATTAGGATATATTTATTGCCCCCTAAATCATGTCAAAGTTAAAAAAGATTTTTAAAAAAAAAAAAGTAAATGAAGCATTTACCTTTTTAAAAGCACAACATAATGGTAGGCAACAAACGTTAATAATGACTATTGTTTCTGCAAAACCTCTGATACCCCCATTTTCTCCTTTCACCTTCTTCAACCCTTTTGGGCCCCACCATAAACCCATTTTCCCTTTATTTTAGACAAATTCAAATTTACATCGAGAATATAAAGTTTGAGCTTTTTTTGTTCGGTAAGATGTACAAAATTAATTTGTACAAATAGTGTGTATGAGCGAGAGCACAACACACCATTTCTCACTCTCTATGTTTGAACATAGAAATTATCGTGCACGATGGAGAACACATCGAAAAAATCGATGGAGAATGCAGCGGTCGAAAGTGGGTAAATATGAAGGGCCTTAGAAATATTGTTTGAACTTTTTATCCTTTACTAAAATTCTTTGTTTTAGACAAAATCGTGTCTTTTCTATTGTTCTAATATTTAAGAGTTGAAAATTTATCAAATATTTATAGCAAAACCTTTCCTTATTAAAAGTCATCAGAATTAATGTTAATTAATATTTTTTCATTAGTTTAAAATTTTTTTTAAGAAGATTTAAAAAATCTAAAAATAAATATGAAAGCGTTAGAACAAAAAAAAAAATAAGAAGTACCAATAAAGTTTTAAGTAAGTAATCAATGATTTTTAAAGATTTAGCTTTCAAAGTAAGAAAAAATTTTAAATATAAAAAAAATTGTACGACAAATATGGTTCACATCGAGGTGTCTCTTTTAGCCTCTAGCAATAAGAAAAAGAGGTACTGCAAGACAAACGCAAAATGACGGTTAATTAAAAAATCAAACACTACACGTGCGGTTAAACTAGTTACTAAAAATTCTTTCACTTAATAAATTATAAATACCCTTTATTTACATTCTCTCTCCTCAAATCTTCGAATATATAGCTTCTACCCTAAAAATTAGGATATATTTATTGCCCCCTAAATCATGTTTTTTTTTGTAAAATAAAATATAAAACAAACATTTACCTTTTTAAACACACAACACAATGGTAGGCAACAAATATCGTTCACTATCCACGAGGTTTATTCTGCAAAATCTCTGACATCCTCATTTCTCCATTCACCTTCTTCAACCTCTTTGGGCCCACCATAAATCACTTTTTTTTTCTTTTTTAAGATACATTCAAATTTACATCGAGAATATAAATCCTGAGATTTGTTTTTAGATGAATCCAAATTTACAGAACACAACGAAACTCCATGAACTTCGTTAATACATTTCGTCGAACAAAAGTGAATCTAACACTTCTAGACGAAAAGGTGTTGTTTCGAAAAGAAAAGCTGTTAAAGTCACGATGAAAGACATCTTATTAAAGGTTTAACAATTTTTGTATCTGAGCATCTTATTAACAAAATGCCTTTTTTTTTGGATATTTAGATGCTAATTATACAATCTGCAGAGTAAATCTTTCCTTAAATGAGCTAATTATTGTTGTTTTCATAATTACAACAAATTAATTATTTCTTAAGATGTTACATCAATCATGTATCTCTTTTAATATTATGTATCTGAAAAATTAAAAATTAAAAGTTTACGAAATCTTGGAAAAAGTTGGGATAGCGTGAGTTATGGGTAAACTTATAGGAATTTCTGTAAAATAAAACTAAAATTAGGCAGAGTTTTTCTTTTTTGTACTTTTTAAGCTTAATGTTAAATGTTTAAAAGAACTTTTTATTTTGATCAAGTATCTTCAAAAATAATTAAAAAATACTTAAAAGCCAAAAATATTTTTAAAAAGTTTAATTCAAACACTCTCTAAACATCAATTAATAGAGATAATATGATAAAGTCAATTTACTAACAATTATTTTCTTACTAAATGTGACAAATTAAAACATGGCAAACAAATTCAAAGCAAAAGAGTAAAATACATTACAAATTAACTTTTTTTAATCTGAACATATTTTTATTCTAATTAAAATTTTCTCCAAAATAATTCTTCATTCCAACGCAACATATATTATATGTACACACACCCAACCCAACTCACCCATTTTCACCCGACCCGTTTTCGTTGTCATCTTCTCCACCTTAATACTTCCATTAAAACCTCTTACTCTCAAAACTTTCAAATGCTAATGCCTTGCGGTTCAACATTTTATCTTATTAGCTGTTATTTTGCCTTTACAGACTATTCGGTTACTAACATTTACATTATTGTATTTGAATAGTCTCTTTCTCACAGTTGAATTAGACCTATTTTTAAGTTCAATTCATGATTTTGGTTGTTGAGAAGTCGTCGTTTTTGATCAGCACAAAAAAAATGAATGTGGCTGAGGCATTTTTTACTAAGATGATCCCACCGGCTACTGCTTACAAAGAAATGAGGTTCCGTCCGTTACTGAGGATGGTGGACCTTACTACCTCGTTTATTCGCTAATATGTAAAAATATAGTTTGTTACAAATAGTAAGAGTGCACAACAGAATTGGACTACTCTTCTCCATTTCTCACTCTGTGGTTGGGAACATAGAAAGTATCGCCTATGCAACAATGGAGAACGATTTGAAAGGATCGGCGGAGAATGCCGATAATGCACCAAAGGGAGGTGGGTACCCAATGCAGGGTCCCTACCACCATCGCTAACAGCAGCAGCAGCAGGAACAACAATCGGCGGTGAACGTTGCGGCGGCGAGGTTCCTAATCCAGGTACCCTATTATCATCTTCTTCAGCAGCAGTCGGCTGTGAATGCTGCAGGTAGGGGTGGGCATTCGGTCGGTTCGGTCTGATTTTTTAATATCAGTTCAGTTTATCGGTTTTCGAATTGCCAAAAATGACATCCGTAACCAAAATGAAATAAATTCAGTTTGGTTCGATTTTACAAATTCGGTTCAGTTATTTCGGATTTTTATTTCGGTTTGAAATATTAAAGTAGTTTGTCTCTCTTTTTCATAACTGAGCATTTAAAATTTATGGGTTTTTTTAGAAAAAATATTTTTTTCAAACCTGTTTTTCATTCTCAAATATAAATAACTATAAATAACTCAACATGGATGAAACGAAATGAAATAATCATAAGCTTAACATAATACATAACGTCATTAATCATTACATATAATATAACCTTGCATAAATAGTCCATAAAACAGTCTAAAGTCACCAAAATAGTCCATAAAATATTTGAGACACTAAAACAATCCATAAATAGCATGCGGCGTATGTGAATTTGCTGTTAATGTTTATTGTGAATATGAATAAATAAATATTATATATATATAATAAAATATATATATTATTTATTTATAAAATTTTGGTTTTTCGGTTTAACCGAATTTTTTTTAGTAAAAATCAAAAATCGAACCGAAAAACCAAAATTTTAAAATTCCAAACAGAATCAAATCCAAAAAACCGAAAAACCGTTGGTTTTTTGGTTTTTCGGTTTAAACCAAAATGAGCCCACCCCTAGCTGCGGGGGCGACGGCGGCAGCTAAGTGCCCACTGCAAGTACCCTACTACCAATTCCAGCAGCAAAAAAAACTGGAACAACAATCGGTAGGGAGTGTAGAGGCGGCAGTGGAAGATGGGTACCCACTGGAGGTACCCTACTACCAGCTCCTTCAGCAGCAACAACAGGAACAACGGTTGGCAGAGAATGCAGCTGCGATGGCAATTGTGTACCTACTGCAGGTACCCTACTACCATCTCCTTCAACAGCAGCAACAAGAACGACGATTAGAAGAGAATGCAACTGCTGCTGCGGTGGCGGCTGGGTATCCAATGCAGGTACAAAATAATACCAATCTGACTTGTAAATCCAATTGTTAAAGGTAAATATTACATGACTAGCATACACGTGCAATGCACTTGCAAAAAAACTACAATATTAAATAATATATACATAAATATATTTTATTCTAATTAAAATCAAAATTTTCTCCAATATGATTCTTCTTCACAACTCAACATGTATCTAGCCCAAATCACTTATTTTCATCCCGACCTATTTTTCGGCCATCTTTCCCATAGAAATTATCGTCCTTCGTCTAAAGCATAATGGAGACCAAATCGCAACAATAGACGAAGAATGCAGCGGCAGCACCCAATGCAGGTACCTTACTACCATCTTCAACAGTAGCAACAGGAACAACAATCGGTGGAGAATTCAGCGGCGGCGACGGGATACCCGTTAAAATTTTGTGCGATATGATTCTTCTACCCAACCCAACATATGTATACACACATCCAACTCAACTCACCAATTTTCACCCGACTCGTTTTCATTGTCATCTTCTCGTCCTTAAACTTCCATTAAAACCTCTTACACTCAAAACTTTCAAATGTTAATGCCTTTTTGGTTCTAAAATTATCTTATTAGCTGTTGTTTTACCTTTAATGACTATTCGATTAAGAGCATTTACATTATTGAATTTGGATTATTTCTTTATCAGGTTGAATTGAACCTATTTCGAGTTCAATTCATGTTTTTTTGGTTGTAAAGAATTTTGTCTTTTTCGATTAGTATAAAAAATTTGATGAGTGTGAGACGTTTTTTTTCCTCAAATGATTCCACCGACTACCGCTTACTAAGAAATGAGGTTCCGTCTGTTACTGATGCGGTGGACCTCACTCCCTTGTTTATCCGCTAATATGTACAAATTCAATTTGTTACAAATAGTGAATATGAGCTCTCACTTTCTGTGTATGTTAACCTCATTTCTGTCGCCCATTCGTTGAAAGCGCTATGGAGAACACATCAAAAAAATCATCAAAAAATGCAGCAGCCGGAGGTGGGTACCCAATGCAGGTATCCTATTACCATCTCCAACAGCAGCAGGAGGAGGAACAACAATCACCGGTGAATATTGCAACGATGGCGGTGGCTGGGTACCCGACGGCGGCGGCTGGGTACCCACTGTAAGTACCCTACTACCAACTCTAGCAGCAATAGCAACAACTGGAACAACAATCGTTTAATTTTAAAATCAAACATTATACGTGCGAGACACGTGCGATTAAACTAGTTATTAGAAATTCTTTCACTTAATAAAAATTATAAATATCCCTTATTTACATTCTTGCTCATTAAATCTCCAGATATATAACTTCTACCCTAAAAATTAGAATATATTTATTGCCCCTAAATCATGTCAAAGTTAAAAAAGATTTTTTTTTTTTTAAGTAAACAAAGCATTTACCTTTTTAAAAGCACAACATAATGGTAGGCAACAAACGTAAATAATGACTATTGTTCACTTTCATGAGCTTTCTTCTGCAAAACCTCTGATGCCCCCATTTTCCCCTTTCACCTTCTTCAACCCTTTTTGGCCCCTCCATAAAACCCCTTTCCCTTTATTTTAGACAAATTCAAATTTATATTGAAAATATAAATTTTGAGCTTTTTTGTCCCGTAATATGTACAAAATTAGTTTGTACAAATAGTGTGTATGAGCGAGAGCACAACACATCATTTCTCACTCTCTATGTTTGAACATAGAAATTATTGCGCACGATGGAGAACACATCGAAAAAATCAATGGAGAATGCAGCGGCCGAAAGTGGGTAAATATGAAGGGCCTTAGAAATATTGTTTGAACTTTTTATCCTTTACTAAAATTCTTTGTTTTAGACAAAATCGTGTCTTTTCTATTGTTCTAATATTTAAGAGTTGAAAATTTATTAAATATTTATAGCAAAACCTTTCCTTATTAAAAGTCATCAGAATTAATGTTAATTAATATTTTTTCATTAGTTTAAAATTTTTAAATGATTTTAAGAAGATCTAAAAAATCTAAAAATAAATATGAAAGCGTTAAAACAAAAAAAATATAAGAAGCACCAATAAAGTTTTAAGTAAGTAATCAATGATTTTTTAAAGATTTAGCTTTCAAAATAAGAATAGATTTTAAATATAAAAAAAAAAATCGTACCACGAATATGGTTCATATTGTGGTGTCTCTTTTAGCCTCTATCAATAAGGAAAAGAGGTACTGCATGACAAAAGTAAAATGACGGTTAATTAAAAAATCAAACACTGCACGTGCGAGACACGTGCGGTTAAACTAGTTACTAAAATTTCTTTCAATTAATAAATTATTTATAACCTTTATTTACATTCTCTCTCCTCAAATCTTCGGATATATAGCTTCTACCCTAAAAATTAGCATATATTTATTGCCCCCTAAATCATGTCATTTTTTTAAAAAATAAAATTTAAAACAAACATTTACCTTTTTAAAAACACAACACAATGGTAGGCAACAAATGTTAATAATGATGATCATTCACTATCCACGAGGTTTATTCTGAAAAATCTCTTACATCCTCATTTTCCCTATTCATCTTCTTCAACCTCTTTTGGCCCACCATAAATCACTTTTTCCCTTTTTTAAAGACAAATTCAAATTTACATCGAGAATATAAATCCTGAGATTTTTTTTAGATAAATCCAAATTTACCTTCTTCAGTAATGTATGCTCCACTAATTCGTGATGGGAGAAGTTATCTCAGATTCATGGTGGGATAATTGGGATAACAGACTTGTTTTAAGTCGTTATTTGGAAATGATTTTTTCAATAATGTATAATCCCCAAATTCATCATGGGAGAATGGAGAAGTTCTATTGGTACGCCTCTTTCTTTTTCTTGATTGCCCTAATCGTTCATTGGTTTATTTTCTTGCAACTTCGGAGTATATATTGGAGTCACTGGAGTTATAACTAATCAGTCATTGTAGGATAGAATTTTTGAGGTTTCTGCTAAGCGTAGCATTTATAATGATTTAGAATCAACTAGAAATAGCCAAAAGAAATGCATTAATCACTATTTTTTCTGATTAGAAAAATAGTTGTTGTTGCAGGAAAAAAATATTTTAATGGGTATGGGCCAGGTTATGTTAAATGAATCGGTTGTTTTTAATGGGTCTAAGATATTTTAAAATTAATATTGATTTATTTTAATTAATGTTGCGAACCTCTAATAAAAGGCCACATGACAAAACTGTTTTTGAAAACCCACCATTAAAAAGTAATGACATGGGTGAGGATTTTATAACGACGATGGCATGAATGAGCTGAACTTTTAACTGATGGTATAAATGAGTCATTTCTGATAGTTTAATGGCATATTTGAGCCTTGTTTCTTATCTTAATTAATGATGTGGACCTTTAATAAAAGGCCACGTGGCAAAACTGTTTTTGAAAATTACTGTTAAAAATTAATGGCATGGATGAGCCGATTTTGTAACAACGATGGCATGAATAAGCCAAACTTTTAACTGATGTCATAAATGAGTCTTTTCTGATAGTTCAATGGCATATTTGAGCCTTTTCCCTATATTTTATTCTAATTAAAATCAGAATTTTCTCCAATATGATTCTTCTTCACAACTCAACATGTATCTATCCCAAATCACTTATTTTCATCCCGACCCGTTTTTCGGCCATCTTCTCCATAGAAATTATCGTCCTTCATCTAAAGCATAATAGAGAACAAATCACAACAATGGGCGGAGAATGCAGCGGAAGCAGCTGGGTACTTAATGCAGGTACCTTACTACTATTTTCAACAGCAGCAACAGGAACAACAATCGGTGGAGAATTCAGCGGCGGCAAAGGGATACCCGTTGTAGGTATCTTACTCCCAACTCCTCCAGCAGCAGCTGAAGGAACGGAAACAGGAGAATAATGTTGAATATGGTATATTAGTAAAGATGATATGAGTTATGTTGGCATTATTTCCTATACGTTGTTTGGTTTGATGTACTAGAAATGATATGTCTTGTAAAGTTTTTATAGTATTTTTTTACAAAAATACCATCTGCACTCTAGTTTTGTAAAACAGAATGTAAGATAAAATAGAGATGAAATAATACCAATCTTATAAACCCAATATTGCATGACTGGCATACACGTGCCGAAAAACTATACTTTTAAATAACATATACATGAATATGTTTTATTCTAATTAAAATCAAAATTCTCTTCAATACGATTCTTCTACACAACTCAACATGTTATCTAGCCCAAATCACCTATTTCATCCCGACCTGCTTTTCGTCCATCTTCTCCTTAGAAATTATCGTCCTTTGTCTAAAGCATAATGGAGAACAAATCGCAACAATGGACGAAGAATGTAGCGGCGGCAGTTGAGTACCTAATGCAGGTACCTTACTACCATCTTCAACCACAGCAACAAGAACAAGAATTGGCAGAGAATGCAGCTGCGACTGGATACCTCATGTAGGTAACTTACTACCAACTCCTTCAACAATAGCAAAAGGACCAAGAAGAACAACGACAGTTGGAGGCGTTTTGGTCCTTCCAGCTCAAGGCGATTAAGGATAGTGATTATTTAACTAAGGGGTCGTTTGGTAGAGTGAATAAGATTAATGTTGAATATGGTGTATTAGTAATACATGCATTAGTAAAGCTGGTATGAGTTATTTTGGCATTATTTCCTATACGTTGTTGGTTTAATTTATTAGATATGATATGCCTTGTATAGCTTTTATAGTATTTGTTTACAAAAATACCTTCCACACTTAGTTTTGTAAAACAAAATGTAAGATAAAACAGGAATCAAATAATACCAATCTGACTTGTAAATCCAATTGTTAAAAGTTAATATTAGATGACTGGCATACACGTGCAAAAAAAACTATAATGTTAAATAACATACATATAAATATATTTTATTCTAATTAAATTCAAAATTTTCTCCAATGTGTTTCTTCTACTCAACTCCACATGTTATCTAGCCAAATCACCTATTTTCATCCAGGAATTCAATTAGCAAGGGAAATACAATTAATCTATAAACTCCTAAATATCTTTTTTAAAATTATATTCTCCAAATAATAAAAAGTTGGAAAGTTGAATTATGGTTAAAAATTAATCATGGTAAAGGCTCAACCTATACTTTTCCCCCCTCCCCGTAGCTATAAAAGGTCAAAATTAATAGGGCAAGTGTAACGCCCCAGAAAATGGGTCTCGGAGCGTCACACGATGCTTGAGGCTACGAGTAGCCCCAAGCTAACCCTTTGAGCCATTTTCATTCAGTTCAACACAAATCAACGGGATTTCCATAAATAACCCTCAAATATCAACAGAGTAATATCATCCAAGAACAAAAGAATTTCAGAAAGATAACAAAATACGACTTATTAGTCAACTCCCAACATCTATACTAGTCTGACAAGCCTCTAAGAAAATCAATAAAACCAGTGAGCCATTGAGACATGCCCCAACTGACTCATAGTCAGTTATCAAATGTAAACAATTCCGTGAAACCAACATCAGACATCACGTCCAAGGAACATGAGGACTTACCACAACAGAGGATGTAGAATAGCGTGTCTGAAGAATCACTGTCGAACCTGGAACTGAGCACCTGAACCTACATTCCGAGAAAATGCAACCCACATCTGAAGATGTGGGTCAGTACCATGGAAAGGAACCGAGTATATGGAGATGTATGCAGTTGTATAAACATCATCATCATAAATATTTATAAGAAATATGCAGGATGTATGAAAGACTCACATAGCCCGAAGAAAATCATCATAATCATGAGAGGATGAAATAAGTACAATAACACATGTGAGTCATCATATAATTTGTAAATCACTTTCAGTTCATCAAGAATATCAATTCTCATAATGTAAATATCATTTAAATCTTTCGAAAGAATAACTTTCACAATTCCACCTTCAAATCACTTCACCATTCACCATAGACACAAGGAAACACACACACACTGGGAGATCCTACAACCGACATAAACCATGTGAGCTACATGGAGTCCAACATACAACCCACATTGGGGAGATCTGTCCTATCCTTGCCATCGGAGTAGGACTATCGATATCAAATCCACACAAACTAGTGATCACTATATAAATCAGCCTCAGGCTCACTCCTACGGAGGTACGTAGTTCCAGGGAAGTAAGGTCGCTTTATACCTCCCACTCAGTGCTAAAGATTTCTCCTGGACTTAGCTCAGATCATTTCAAAGACAATCCACAACAAAACAATTTCAATAATATATAAATATACATCGGAAGCCATCATGCTTCCCATCTATCAAAATCAACCACGTTGTGGATTTCTTTCACACTCGAGTTCAAAACAACTCCATTAAGACCAAAAGGTCAAATCATTCAAAATATTTTAAATATTCAACATCAACGTGCTTATAACACACACTTTCTAAAAAAACACAATTTTCAATGGGTATTCACGACCCAAATATCAAAATCATGATAAATATTGTTCAAGATTCATGCTTTATATCTCCACACATGTAAAAATTCATCTTTCAAAATCATTTACATCAAGATTTCATAATAATCATCATTAGATATGGGTCCATGCTTCAAATTCATAAAAATCAAATAAAAATCATGCCTTTATAAAGAAAATTACTTTTGGGCACAAGAACAAAAGAGAGTTCTTGTTGAAAAACCCCACATACCTTGAATGATGAACTTTAGATCGATACTCGTTTTTGAGATGTTAATCGTGCCTTTGAATGATGGTTCTTGGAGTTCTTGAACTAGGAACTTGGAATCTTGAATAAATTTGCAGAATTAATGGTGAACTTTGGAGATTCTTGAACTAGGAACTTGGAATCTTGAATAAATTTGCAGAATTAATAGTGAACTTTGGAGGTTCTTGAAGTTGGATGTAGGAGCTTAGGGTTTTCTTTTTGAGGCAATTTGATGAAATATAACATATAATGCTTCTAATAGGCTTTAATATAGGGTTTGGACGGATTTTGGGTGAGGAGGAATGACCAAAACGCCCCTAAAAATCAAATAATTCTCGAATCTGTCCTTTGGTGGATTGTTGTGATAGTCTGAAGTAGATCGACCATAACTTTTTGCTTCTATAGACAAATTGGATGAAACCAATTTCATTGGAAAGAGGACTCGCAGAGCTTTCCGTTGATATATAGTAGATCACCCAGATCATTATGTACAAGGAGTTATGATCGTTTAAAGTTGAAGCAAAAATACGCCAGGCCTCAGTACTTTTTCCTGCACGTTTTACTGTTCACTACTATTCATGGTTCGATCGGAATGTTCATAACTCGTCGCTCGGGTGTCCATTTTGGATGATCCACATATCGTTGGAAAGATTATTTGATACTCTACGCAATGGTGGGTCATAATCTAAGACATTCCACACGGAAAAATTTATAATTCATTCTAGAAGATAGAACCCAACACGTTTACGCACAAAATTTCAACGAAAAATTTCCCGGGGTATTACAGCAAGGCCAAACCTGAAACGATTAATTTTCATTTAGGAAAAGAAAGCCTTTTATCTCATTTTTTTCTCTTTTTTTAATGAACTGTTTTTACCTGCCGAAATTGCAGATTCCTCTAGGGTTGTCGAAATTCTGAATTGATCAACACTCTATATAGCTAGAAGCGGAAAATTGTTTTGGGTGGAAATTGTTATCTTCCACAATACGGGTACGTAGAATCTGTATAATAGAATAACAACTTCAACTTGAGTTCAAGTATGAACAAGAACACAACGAAGTTGAACAAATATCCTTAACACAAGATCAAAATGATCTTTACAAGAGGTGTATTTTACATTTCAGAAATATAGATGAAATAGAAATTGTTAAGGCCAAGTCGTCCGAATTCACGGAATTTTCTTAAGGAATAATTCCCCTCACTGTACCCGAGGTTATGGAATCTTCCTCCCAGAATAAAATGGCTTTAATCCGACTATAGCGGTACCTCAAATAGACGGATTCTTAGAACACACTAACGGTTTGTATGATCACACTTAAAGTATTTAAAGTGTATTTTTAAAAAGAAGAAGAAGCTTGTAATTCTGAAAAAAAAAAATTATGTTAACCTGTGGAAGAAAGCAGGTTATTTATAGCCACAACATGCCCCTTTGAAAGGTGGCATTGGTTCAATTTAGAGGTGTGTGTCTTTTCCTGAAAATACATGTCTGTTTACTTAAACCATTGCAGTAATTTTCTGAAACAGTACACCATTTCGTGAAACATTGCATCAGTTCGAAACAGTGTTGTAGCAGTTTGTGAAGCAGTGCACTGTTCACGCGAAACAGTGCACTTTTCACGCGAAACAGTGCTACTGTTCACGCGAAACAGTCACTGTTCACGCGTTCCTGCATGTTTTAACATTTCCATTCACACCCTTTCATTACTATGAACCCAACAGAAATTCAGCAGCAACTCTCTCTATGCTGTTCACCATTGTTTCCTTTTGCAGGTAAACTATTTTTAATCAAATGCTTCTGCTTTGTTTTCATGCACGGCTTCATTCGGATTGCTGTAATTGTTTTCTGCATTTGTTCTATTGAAGAAGATGATTTCTGCATTTGCTTATATATATATAACCCTTTCCTTTTTATTTTTAATTTGTGTTGCTAGATGACTTTTTAGTTAAGAGTTATTTAGTTATCTTGCTTACTTCATCTCCTGCTATGTTGAATCAAGGCTTTAATCTTTATATAGATACTTTTCATAATACATCTTTAAACTCTATTTATTGATTGATATTTTTGGTTTTTGAAGCTTTGATTGTGAGGTTCTCTAGATTTTGTGGTAATGTTTTTACAAAGAAGAAAAAGTTCCGTTTTGAAATGTCTATCTCAAATTTTTAACTTCAGTAAAAGGAAGTAAATTTTCAGAATTATAATTGGCACCTTTTACTTATTGGATTAGAATGGTTTGAGAATGAAGATTTAAGATGTCAATTGAGGCTGTCGAATTTTACTTTAGTTTCGTAGAAAATAATTAATACAGATAATTCATTTAACCAACCCTAAAAAGTTTGGCTTGAGGCTCTTTTTAGATCTGAAAAATAGATCACATAAGTAATATGTATATATTAACTTATTTGTACAAATGGTACTTCATGCATGAAATGAGCATGAAGAGATGCATCTGTGGTTTCATGGCATATTCAGTTACTATTTATGTGCTTAGAGAAACTTGAATAATGGTGAGAATTGCTTTTAGTGCCACTGTAATTTAGGTTTTCACTGTAGCATGCAGCCCTATGCCACTACAGCTACGCAAGCTGCACACTCCAGTGACACAGCTTTGAACATTCTATTCGGTCAACTATCTAAGCAAAATTCAAAATAAAAAATTTCAGGTATTGACTCATACTTCTTGCAAGATGTATTTTGGTGCTCCCTTCTATGAGCTTCTAGAATAGAATAGTTATCTCCTCCTCCCCCTTCTCCTCCTCCTCTTCCTCCTCTCTGTCTTGCTTTTCATGTCTGAATGTGATCATTTTTTTTGTGATTAGATAGAATTCCTCTTGCAGTCATTACCAAGCCTTGCTTTCTCTGCTTGCAGTCGCCGGAACTTATATGTTCATATGGTTTACTTTTTTCTTTAGATGCCGCAAGAGTATGAGCTGCTGTTATTTTGTCGAGATGCCTATATTCTTTGATTCGAGGCACAAAGTTGTCGGGCCTACTGGGTAATAACGGTTGATGCAATACACCTTACTGCTGTAGAGTTCTATTTTTGTAATCCTAATTCTTAGGAATTTGTTTTAACTTTGTCCTCTTATTTAGGCTCTATTGGATAGTCATTATCCTTTTCCAAGTCTATCTTGGCTGATATAGATCTTGTGCAAATTCTCTATATACCTACCATACAATCAGTAAAGACGATAACTATTTTCCCATCTTCTGGTTTTGCTTCTTTATGGTATCGGAGCACTTCTAAATACTCCCATGAGTTGATCCTCTTTTTTTCTGCTTGCTTATCCAAAGGGCCCCTAATACTTCTGTGACCAAGGCCGATGGAGTCAACAACGCCAATACTGTTGTGCAGTTTTATCCTGTTACCCAACTGCCCATAAAATTAACCGGCAGTCACAAAGTCTCGCTGTGGAAAGCTCAAGTTTCAATGCTTATGCATAGTCACAATCTTTATGGGCATCTCGATGGCTCCATCCCTGCGCCCACTCGCACTATCTCTCAAAACAATCAAGATGTTGATAATCCTGAGTTTCTTCCTTGTTATCACCAAGGTCAGTTAAGTCAAGCAATGTACTAGAGCATTGGTTGGAATAAAAAATAAATAAATAAAAAATGTACCATTGATTGGAATATATATTGACATGGTGCTTCATATATCTCTTTTTAAAAAATAAAAAAATGTACCATTGTTATTATTGATTTTATAATTGTCTTTTCTGTGGGGTCTTTTCCTTGGTGTGATTTGAGTTGTTTTGGATGTTATGGATAAATTTAACAAGTACTTTGTTGTACTAATTGAATGTGTACAAACACTAGAATAGTTTGATGCATATAAGTCCACAAAAATCCAGATCCAGAGTTTATGTGGATGAGGATTGAACCCTTTTTTGCTCACATGAGTCCACCCACCTCTACGATCAGAGAAATGAGCTTCGGCCCATTTCATATATGTGGACCTCACGGCCCTATTTCTCCGGTAATAAATACAAAGTTGGTTGATAGTAATATTAACGATATAACTAAGAAAACACAACACTAGTACAAGTGCATTACTCTTCTTCCATTTATCTCGCTGTGTGTGTTCATTTAGAAAATATCATCCTTCTTTCCAAAAAAAAATGGAAAACAACTCTCAACAATCTGCGGATAATGCAGCAGCGACAGTTGGGTGCCCAATGCAGCCACCCTACTAACATCTCCTCCAGCAGCAGCAACAAATACTGGAACTACAATCGGTGGAGAATGCTGCGGCAGCAGCTGGGTACCCAATACAGGTACCGTACTACCATCTCTTCAGCAGCAACAACAACAACAGAAACAATAATCGACGGAGAATGCAGAAGCGAATAAATTTGCTAGGTGTGATTTGCGTTGTTATGGATGTTAGAGATAAATTTAACAAGTACTCCATTGTATTAATTAATTCTATACAAACACCGGAATAGTTTGATGCATATAAGTTTTAATCAAAGAGATTTTTCTAATTTGTTTGGTCGCAAAATAACTTGGTGAACAAAATATGGTAAATGAAAAAGACAAATCAATTATACTAACTTTGTTCTCTTCTCTAAGATAAAATAGATACAAAATTATGCAAAATCTGACTTGTTAGCCCAATTGTTAAAATTATATATTACATGACTTGGCATACACATGCAATGCACGTGTCAAAAAACTATAATAGTAAATAACATATACATGAATATTTTATTCTAGTTAAAATCAAAATTTTCTCCAATATGATTCTTCTACACAACTCAACATGTCATCTAGCCCAACTCACCTATTTTCATCCCGACCCACTTTATAACCATCTTCTCCATAGAAATTATCGCCCTTCGTTTAAAGTATAATGGAAAAGAAATCGCAAAACCAATGCCGATACCCTACTACCATCATTAGTAGCAACAACAGGAACAACAGTCAGCGGAAAATAGAGCGACGACGGCTGGATACCCAATGTTGGTACCGTATTACCAACTCCTTCAGCATCATCAACAACAACAAAATGAACAGGAAGAACAACAGTAGTTGGAGGTGTTTTGGGCCTTCCAGCTCAAGGAGATTAAGGATAGTGACTATACATGAATACATTTTAGTCCAATTAAAATAAAAATTTTCTCCAATATGATTCTTCTACACAACTCAACATGTTACCTAGCCCAAATCACTTGTTTTCATCCCAACTCGCTTTTCAAACATCTTTTCCATAGAAATTATCGCCCTTCGTCTAAAGCATAATGGAGAACAAATCGCAACAATCAGCGAAGCATGCAGTGGCGACAGCTAGGTACCCAATGCATACCCTACCACCATCTTCAGCAGCAGCAACAGGAACAACAATTGGCGGAAAATGCATCGAGGGCGTCTGAATACCCGATATAGGTACCCTACTACCAACTACTTTAGCAGCAACAACATCAGCAAAAAGAACAAGAAGAACAACAACAATTAGAGGCGTTTTGGGCCTTCCAGCTCAAGCAGATTAAGGATAGTGACTATATGACTGAGGGTTCGTTTGGTAAAGTGTATAAGAATAATGTAGAATATGGTGTATTAGTAATGCATGCATTAGTAATGTTTCTATTAGTTATGTTGACATTATTTCCTATACGTTGTTTAGTTTGATATATTAGAAATGATGTCTTGCGTAGTTTTTATAGTATTTGTTTACTAAAATACCCCTTATATTCTAGTTTTGTAAAACGAAATGTAAGATAAAACAGATACGAAATAATACCAATCTGGCTTGTAAATCCAATTGTTAAAATTAAATATTACATGACCGGCATACACGTACAATGCACCTGCCAATAAACTATAATCTTGAATAATATATACATGAATATATTTTGTTCTAATTTAAATCAAAATTTTCTCCCATATGATTCTTCTGCACAACTTAACATGTTATCTAGCCCAAATCACCTATTTTCATCTCGACCTGCTTTTCGACCTTCTCCGTAGAAATTATCGCCCTTCGTCTAAAGCATAATGGAGAACAAATCGCAACATTGGTGGAGAATGCAGTGGCGACAGCTGGGTACCCAATGCATACCCTACTACCATCTTCAATAGCCGCAACAGGGACAACATTCGATGGAGAATGCAGCGACGACAGCTGGATCCCCTATGCAGGTACCCTAATACCAACTCCTTCAGCAGCAACAAAAAGAACAACAACAAAAAGAACAGGAAATGTAAGATAAAACAGATACGAAATAATACCAATCTGGCTTGTAAATCCAATTGTCAAAATTAAATATTACATGACCGGCATACACGTGCAGTGCACGTGCCAAAAAACTATACTCTTTAATTACATATATATATATATATATGAATATATTTTATTCTAATTAATATCAAAATTTTCTCCAATATGATTCTTCTTTAAAACTCAACATGTTATCTAGACCAAATCACATATTTTCATCTCAACCCATTTTTGGCAATCTTCTCTGTAGAAATTATCACCATTCGTCTAAAGCATAATGGAAAATAAATCGCAACAATTGGCGGAGAATGCAGCGGCGACAACTTGGTATCCAATGCAGATACCCTACTACCATCTTCAGCGGCAGGAAAAGGAACAGCAATTCGCGGAGAATGCAGCGATGGCGACTAGATACCCTATGTAGGTACTCTACTACTAACTCCTTCAGCAGCAACAAAAACAACAAAAAAATAGGAAGAACAACAACAGTTAGAGGCGTTTTGGGCCTTCCAGCTCAAGGAGATTAAGAATAGTGACTATATAACTAAGAGGTCGTTTGATAGACTATATAAGAATAATGTAGAATATGGTGTATTAGCAATGATGATATTAGTTATATTGGCATTATTTCCTATACATTGTTTGGTTTGATGTATTAGAAATTATATTTCTTGTATAGTTTTTATAAATATTTGTTTATAAAAATGGCCTCTATACTCTAGTTTTGTAAAATGAAATGTAAGATAAAACAAGTACAAAATAATACCAATCTGACTTCTAAACCCAATTGTTAAAATTAAATATTACATGTCTAGCATACACGTGCAATGCACGTGCCAAAAAACTATAATCTTAAATAACATATACATAAATATATTTTATTCTAATTAAAATCAAAATTTTCTCAAATATGATTCTTCTACACAACTCAACATGTTATCTAGCCCAAATCACTTGTTTTCATCCCGACTCATTTTTCAATCATCTTTTCCATATAAATTATTGCCCCTCGTCTAAAGCACAATGGAGAACAAATTGCAACAATGGGCAAAGAATGCAGCGCCGTCTGCTGGGTACCCAACAAGTGCCCTACTACCATCTTCAACAGCAGCAACAGGAACAACAACTGTAATACAAGAATAATCACGGGTATGAACTTATGAGGGTGCGCATTGGTCCCGAGACTTGGTGTGTGCAATTGAAGTATAGAAGAGATCCAAAACACACCAAAAAAATCAGTTCACTCTTACACTTGAGGGGCACCTCACCCTTGAGGGGCATTATGGATATTTTGTATTCCATTTTGTAATAACTATATAAGGAACATGTTAGGGTTTTATTTTAGTTAGTTGTCTTATGATATTGAAAGAACAAGAACACTAGAGAGCCTCCCTAAGCCGAAACTAGGACATGGCAAGTGTGGAATCACTTGTGAATGTGTATTAATTGGAATCAATGGTGCTTAAGCATTGAAATTCCTCTCGTGTCTTCGTAAGAGTGTGGTGTTGCTATCATAAGTTCTAGGGGTCCTTAGATTTAATATATCTCTAGGTTCTTGGGTATTATTATAGTGTATGTCTCACTATCTATCTCTACATTCCATGTCTTAGTTAGTGTTGTTTAGGGAAACCGTTGGTTCTTGTTGTTCATGTATTTTGTAACCGTTTGTTGTTGTTATTATCCTTATCATATTGTTGTCTATATTCTTATGTTCATCACGTTTTAGTGGCTATTTTGGTGTATAAATACACCTTGTTTCCTTGTATTCTTGTGTTGTTGTTATTTCGATGAAACTAGCTCTCAAAGGGATCCTCGATTCCTCTTGATTTGTAGACTGTTTTGAGCCTTTTCTTGTGTTCCTTGGTCTTCTTCTTGTATCAAACCGGTAGAGAGTACAGTGGCGGCGATTGGATACCTAATATAGGTACCTTACTACCAACTCCCTCAGCAGCTGCAAAAGGAACAAGAAGAACAACGACAATTGGAGGCGTTTTGGGCCTTGTAACTCAAGAAGATAAAGAATAGTGTCTATTTAACTAAGAGGTCATTTGGTAGAGTGTGTAAGAATAATGTTTAATATGGTGTATTAATAAAGTTGGTATTAGTTATATTGGCATTATTTCCTGTACGTTGATTGGTTTGATGTATTAGAAATGATATGTCTTGTTTAGTTTTTATAGTATTTGTTTGCAAAAGTACCTTCTACACTCTAGTTTTGTAAAACAAAATGTAAGACAAAACAGATACGAAATAATATGAATCTGACTTGTAAACAAGTCTTGTATAGTTTTTATAGTATTTGTTCTTCAAAAGCACCTTCTACACTCTAGTTTTGTAAAACAAAATGTAAGATAAAACAGATATGAAATAATATCAATTTGACTTGTAAATCCAATTGTTAAAACTAAATATTGCATGACCGGCATACACGTGCAATGCACGTGCAAAAAATTAATCTTGAGCGTGAAGGAGAACAAAAGACGAATGTTGTAGAAGATTGAAATTTTTTATTTCTTGGTTGACATTATTCTTAAGGATGAGATCAGAGAGGGAGGTGCTGGTTTTGGGCCCAGCATGCTTGGCTCTATGTCAAGTGGTGTTAGAAATTCTATCACTGATGGTACAGACTGCTCCAACTACGGTGATGATTAGAAGAACTGCGACAAGTGGTGTTCAGAATTTCTATCCACCCATGGGGCAGACTGTTTCATCTGAGGTGATGATTCGAAGGACTGCTATGTCTAGGGTTATTCAAACTGTGTACATCCAGCCTCAGGCGTGGTAGGCTGCTGAGGACAATACCAATGCTATCCAAGGAAGCAGTGGATAGTGGCATGTTGTTGAGGATAATATCAATGCTAATGGAGAGACCAGTGAACAGTGGAGGCTGCTGAGGATAATATCAATGCTAGCGGAGGGAGCAATGGACATTAGCAGTCGGCTAGCTGCTGAAGATAATACCAATGCCATCGGAGGGAGTAGTGGACAGGGTAACGTCAATGGTTAAAGGTAACCTTGTCATAAAATTTGTCAAATCAAATTGCTTTATTCCATTTTCGTTAAAGGTGGTAAGTTTTTCTTTTTCCTTTGAAGTTAAGACTAGGTTTGTTTTTTAAATTATAGTGTTTATTCTTTGTTTTAATTTCATTCTATCAGGTGGTAGATACAAATATTTTTGCTTTCTATTTGCTTGTCTTCTTGTATTTAGGCAACAACAACATACCTGGGGAAGGTTGGAAGGGGTAGAAGGGCGGTTTTTGATAGATCCTCCGCTCAAAGAGAATGTTATCTAAGCAGGACTTGTATTTAGGGCAATCCTAACTAAACTCGAAGGAAGTACTTGTACGAATTTGTGCTTCACTTATAAAAACACAAATCTTTTTTGCAATCCACATTGATGTATAGAGATAGGATGTACACGCCCGAGTCTAGACTTGTATCAATCACTTTTATATTTTGCGTCAGCAAAGAAAATGATTTGGCATATATGGATTTTGTGGCATTATTTCCTATATGTTGGCATTATTTCTTATACGTTGTTTGGTTTGATATACTAGAAATGATATGTGTTGTATAGTTTTTACAGTATTTGTTTTACAAAAGTACCTTCTACACTATAGTTTTGTAAAACAAAATAAAAAATAAAACAAATACGAAATAATATCAATCTGACTTGTAAATTCAATTGTTAAAATTAAATATTGCATGGTTGGCATACACGTGCAATGCACGTGCAAAAAATTAATTTTGAACACAGAGAAGAACAAAAGACAGATGTTTCAGAAGAAGGATATCACCAAGGCTATTGAGCGGATTGAAATTTTTTATTTCCTGATTGACATTGTTCTTAAGGATGAGATCAGGGAAAAGGGTGTTGGTTTTAGACCCGGCATGCTTGGCTCTATGTCAAGTGATGTTATAACTTCTATCACTGATATGATAGATGCTCCAACTGAAGCGATGATTATAAGGACTGCGACAAGTGGTGTTCAGAACTTCTATCCACCCATGGGGCAGACTGTTGTATCTGAGGTGATGATTCAAAGGACTGTTATGCCTAGGGTTTTTTTTATCTATCTATATCCAGCCTCAGGCGTGGCAGGCAGCTGAGGAAAATATCAATGCTAGCAGAGAGAACAGTGGATAGTGGCAGGATGCTGAGGACAATATCAATGCTAGCAAAGGGAGCAGTGAACAGTGGTAGGCTGCTGAGGATAATATGATGCTAGTGGACGGAACAGGGGACTTTAGCAGCCGGCTGGCTGCTGAGGATAATACCAATACTAGCGGAGGGAGCAGTGGACAGGGTAACGTTGATGGTTAAAGGTAAACTTGTCATAAAATTTGTCAATTCAAATTGCTTTATTTCGTTTTCGTTAAATGTGGTAACTTTTTTCTTTTTCCTTTGAAGTTTAGACTAGGTTTGTTGTTAAAATTACAATATTTTTCTTTATTTTAATTTCATTCTATCAGGTGGTAGCTACAAATATTTTTGCTTTTTCTATGTTTTTCTTCTTGCATTTAGGCAACAACAACATACCTGGGGAAGGTTGGAAGGGGTAGAACGTCGATTTTTGCTAGATCCTCCGCTCAAAAAGAATGTCATCTAAGCAGAGCTTGTATTTAGGGCAATCCTAACTAAACTCAAAGGAAGTACTTGTACGATTTTGTGCTTCACTTATAAAATTACAAATCATTTCTGCAATCTCACCTCGATATATGGAGATAGGATTGAATATACCCGCCTGAGTCTAGACTTTTATCAGTCACTTCTATATTTTGCATCAGTGGAGAAAATAATTTGGCATATCTGGATTTTGGGGCATTATTTTCTATTTGTTGGCATTGTTTCGCATTATTCTTATACATTGTTTGGTTTGATATACTAGAAATGATATGTCTTGTATAGTTTTTATAGTATTTGTTTCACAAAAGTACCTTCTACACTCTAGTTTTGTAAAATAAAATGTAAAATAAAATAGATACGAAATAATATCAATCTGACTTGTAAATCTAGTTGTTAAAACTAAATATTGCTTGACTAGCATACACGTGCAATGCACGTGCAAAAAATTAATTTAAAGCGCATAGGAGAATGAAAGACGGATGTTGCAGAAGATGGATATCACCAAGGCCATTTATCGGATTGAAATTTCTTATTTCCTGGTTGACATTGTTCTTAAGAATGAGATCAGGGAAGAGGGTTCTGGTTGTGGGCCCAGCATGCTTGGCTCCATGTCAAGTGGTGTTAGAACTTCTACCACCGATTTGACAGGTTGCTCCAACTAAGGTGATGATTAGAAGGACTGCTGAGGATAATACCAATGCCGGCGGAGAGAGCAATGGACAGGGTAACATCTATGGTTAAAGATAACCTTGTCATAAAATTTGAAAAATCAAATTGCTTTATTTCATTTTCGTTAAAGGTGGTTACTTTCTTCTTTTTCCTTTGAAGTTGAGGCTAGGTTTGTTGTTAAAATTACAATGTTTGTTCTTTGTTTTAATATCATTCTATCAGGTGGTTGCTACAAATATTTTTGCTTTTTATATGTTTGTCTTCTTGCATTTAGGCAACAACAACATAACTGGGGAAGGTAGGAAGAGGTAGAAGGGCGGTTTTCGATAGATGCTCTACTAAGAGAGAATGTAATCTAAGTAGGACTTGTATTTAAGGCAATCCTAACTAAACTCGAAGGAAGTCCTTGTATGATTTTGTGCTTCTCTTATAAAAACACAAATCTTTTCTGCAATCTCAAATAACTGTATGGAGTTAGGATTGAATGTACAGACCTAAGTCTAGACTTTTATCAATCACTTCAATATTTTGCATCAGTGGAGATAATGATATGGCATATCTGAATTTTGTGGCATTATTTTGCATTATTTCTTATACGTTGTTTGTTTTGATGTACTAGGAATGATATGTCTTGTATAGTTTTTATAGTATTTATTTATAAAAGTACCTTCTACACTCTAGTTTTGTAAAACAAAATGTAAGAACAAATACGAATAATACATATCTTACTTTTAAACCCAATTGTTAAAATTAAATATTGCATAACTAGCATACACGTGCAATGCACTTGCAAAAATTAATCTTGAGCATGGAGGAGAACAAAAGACTTATGTTACAGTAGAATGATATCACCAAGGCTATTAAGCATATTGAAATTTTTGATTCACCGGTTGACATTGTTATAAGGATTAGATTAGGAAAGTGGTGTTGATTTTGGGCCCAGCATGTTTGGCTCCATGTCAAATGGTGTTAGAACTTCTATAACCGATGGGACAAACTACTCCAACTGAGGTGATGATTAGAAAGATTGCAACAAGTGGTGTTCAAAACTTCTATCCACCCATGGGGCTGACTGCTTCATCTGAGGTGATGATTCGAAGGACTGCTATCCCTCAGGTTTTTTAATCTGTCTACATCCAACCTCAGGTGTGGTCGATGATTGAGGACAATATCAGTGCTAGCAGAGAGAGCAATGGACAATATCAATGCTAGTGGAGGGAGCAGTGAATAGTGGCAGGCTGCTGAAGATAATATCAATGCTGGCGGAGGGAACAATGGACATTAGCAGCAGGAAGGCTGCTGAGGATAATACCAATGCCAGCGGAGGGAGCAGTGGACAGGGTAACGTCAATGGTTAAAGGTAACCTTGTCATAAAATTTATCAAATCAAATTGCTTTATTGCACTTTCGTTAAAGGTGGTAATTTTCTTCCTTTTTCTTTGAAGTTGAGACTAGGTTTGTTGTTAAAATTACAATGTTTGTTCTTTGTTTTAATTTCACTCTATCGGGTGGTAGCTACAAATATTTTCGCTTTTAAATGTTTGTCTTCTTGCATTTAGGCAACAACAACATACCTGGGGAAGGTAGGAAGGGGTAGAAGGGCGGTTTTTGATAGATCCTCCGCTCAAAGAGAATGTTATCTAAGCAGGACTTGTATTTAGGGCAATCTTAACTAAACTCGAAGGAATTACTTGTACGATTTTGTGCTTCACTTATAAAAACACAAATCTTTTCTGCAATCTCACATTGATGTATGGAGATAGGATTGAATGTTTAGGATTGGATGTTTAGGCCTGAGTCTAGACTTTTATCAATCACTTCTATATTTTGCATCAGTGGATAAAATGATTTGGCATAGCTGGATTTTGTGGCATTATTTCTTATATATTCGCATTATTTCTTATACATTGTTTGGTTTGATGTAATAGAAATGATATGTCTTGTATAGTTTTTATAGTATTTGTTTTACAAAAGTACCTTTTACACTCTAGTTTTGTAAAACAAAATAAAAAATAAAACAAATACGAAATAATATCAATCTGACTTGTAAATCCAGTTGTTAAAATTAAATATTGCATGGTTGTCTTACATGTGCAAAAAATTAATTTTGAGCCAGGAGGAGAACAAAAGATAGATGTTGCAAAAGAAGTATATCACCAAGGCGATTAAGCGGATTGAAATTTTTTATTTCCTGGTTGACATTGTTCTTAAGTATGAGATCAGGAGAGAGGGAGTTGGTTTTGGGCCCAACATGTTTGGCTCCATGTCAAGTGGTGTTAGAACTTCTATCACCGATGTGGCAGAATGCTCCAACTGAGGTGATGATTAGAATGACAATGACAAGTGATGTTCAGAACTTCTATCAACCCATGGGGCAAACTGCTCCATCTGAGTTGATGATTCGAAGGACTGCTATACCTAAGGTTTTTTCATCTGTCTACATCCAGCCTCAGGCATGGCAGGCTGCTAAGGAAAATATCAATGCTAGCAGAGAGAGCAGTGGACAGTGGCAAGCTGCTGAGGACAATATCAATGCTAGCGCAGGGAGCAGTGAACAGTGGCAGGCTGCTGAAGATAATACCAATGCTGATGGAGGGAATAGTGGACATTAGCAACCGGCAGGCTGCTGAGGATAATACCAATGCCAGCGGAGGGAGCAGTGGACAGGGTAACGTTGATGGTTAAAGGTAACCTTGTCATAAAATTTGTCAAATCAAATTGCTTTATTGTATTTTCGTTAAAGGTGGTAACTTTTTCTTTTTCCTTTGAAGTTGAGACTAGGATTGTTTTTAAAATTACAGTATTTATTCTTTGTTTTAATTTCATTCTATTAGGTGGTAGATACAAATATTTTTGCTTTTTATTTGGTTGTCTTCTTGTATTTAGGCAACAAAAACATACCTGGGGAAGGTTGGAAGGGGTAGAAGGGCGGTTTTTGATAGATCCTTCGCTCGAAGAGAATCTTATATAAATAGGACTTGTATTTAGGGCAATCGTTACTAAACTCGAAGGTGTGCTTCACTTATAAAAACACAAATCTTTTCTACAATCCACATTGATGTATAGAGATAGGATTAAATGTACACGCCTGAGTCTAGACTTTTATCAATCACTTTT
>NC_061113.1:242426597-242429303 GCF_002878395.1 Capsicum annuum
ATTGCTTTATTTCATTTTCGTTAAAGGTGGTAACTTTCTTCTTTTTCCTTTGAATTTTAGACTAGTTTTGTTGTTAAAATTACAATATTTGTTCTTTGTTTTAATTTCATTCTATCAGGTGGTAGCTACAAATATCTTCGCTTTTTCTATGTTTGTTTTCTTGCATTTAGGAAACAACAACGTACCTGGGGAAGGTAGGAAGGGGTAGAACGTCGATTTTTTATAGATCCTCTGCTTAAAGAGAATGTTATCTAAGCAGCGTTTGTATTTAGGGCAATCGTAACTAAATTCAAATGAAGTACTTGTACGATTTTGTGCTTCCCTTATAAAAACACAAAACTTTTCTGCAATCTCACATTGATGTATGGAGATAGGATTGGATGTTTAGGCCTGAGTTTAGACTTTTATCAATCACTTCTATATTTTGCATCAGCGGAGAAAATGATTTGGCATATCTGGATTTTGTGGCATTATTTCCTGTATGTTTGCATTATTTCGCATTATTTTTAATACGTTGTTTGGTGATATACTAGAAATGGTATGTCTTGTATAGTTTTTATAGTATTTGTTTTACAAAAGTACCTTCTACACTCTTGTTTTATAAAATAAAATGTAAAATAAAACAGATACGATCTAATATCAATCTGACTTTTAAATCCAGTTGTTAAAATTAAATATTGAATGACTGGCATACACGTGCAATGCACGTGCAAAAAATTAATTTTGAGCGCGAAGGAGAACGAAAGACGGATGTTGCTGAAGAAGGATATCACCAAGGCCATTTAGCAGATTGAAATTTTTTATTTCCTGGTTGACATTGTTCTTAAGGATGAGATCAAGGAAGTGGGTTCTGGTTTTGGGCCCAGCATGCTTGGCTCCATGTCAAGTGGTGTTAGAACTTCTATCACCGATTTGATGGATTTTTCCAACTGAGGTGATGATTAGAAGGACTGCGACAAGTGGTGTTCAGAACTTCTATCTACCCATGGGCAGACTACTCCATAAGAGGTGATGATTCGAAGGACTGTTATCTCTCAGGTTTTTTTCATATGTCTACATCCAGCCTCAGGTGTGGCAGGCTGCTGAGGGAAATATCAATGCTAGCAGAAAGAGCAGTGGACAATTGCAGGCTGCTGAGGACAATATCCATGCTAGCGGAGGAAGCAGTGAATAGTGGCAGGCTGCTGCGGATAATATCAATGCTAGTGGACAGAACAGGAGACATTAGCAGTTGGTTGGCTGCTAAGGATAATACCAATGCCAGCGGAGGGAGCAGTGGACAGGGTAACGTTAATGGTTAAAGGTAACCTTGTCATAAAATTTGTCAAAGTAAATTGATTTATTTCATTTTCGTTAAAGGTGGTAACTTTCTTCTTTTTCCTTTGAAGTTTAGACTAGGTTTGTTGTTAAAATTGCAATGTTTTTTTCGATGTTTGTCTTCTTGCATTTAGGCAACAACAACATACTTGGGGAAGGTAGGAAGGGGTAGAACGGCGATTTTTGATAGATCCTCCGATCAAAGAGAATGTTATCTAAGCAGGGCTTTTATTTAGGGCAATCCTAACTAAACTCGAAGGAAGTACTTGTACGATTTTGTGCTTCACTTATAAAAATACAAATCTTTTCTGTAATCTCACATTGATGTTTGGAGATAGGATTGAATGTACCCGCCTGAGTCTAGACTTTTATCAATCACTTCTATATTTTGCATTAGTGGAGAAAATGATTTGGAATATCTGGATTTTGTGGCATTATTTCCTATATGTCGGCATTGTTCCGCATTATTTCTTATACGTTGTTTGGTTTGATGTACTAGAAATGATATGTAACACCCCGTATTTTTGGACTAGAGTTTAGACCATCGTTCCTACGTATATAGACCCGAACTGAATTATTCTTTATTAACATACATGTGGTAAACACTCCTATGTAATGCCCCGTAAAATTCTTGCGTCGATTTCATTTTTAGTGTTATGTTTGAGGGGCTAACAACTAGAATATTTTTCTAAGTGTAATGAGGACTTAGAGTCATTTTAGCTGGCAATCTTCAGGATACAACTTTTCAACCTTCCCGACTTTCATTTTTTTATTTTCAGGTTGCGTTACAATCAGGCAAGCTCATAGTACATCTCGGATAAATTTTGGAATTTTTTGGAATGCATAAGGCTGCGTTTGGATTTCAAAACAGTAGCAAAACGCATAGCCTATTACCCCGTTTTCAGCATTTCATGGTCAACTTCAAACGATCCTAATTCTATGAATATAATGAACTGAGAGATCTTCTACCTATCAAATGAAAGATCTTTGAGTCTTATTTCCAATGCAACTGGTTTCATCCAAATCCAACATCTAAGTAAGGAGTTATATCCGTTTTACTTCAGCCTGTTAGCTTGTCAACTGAGGTACAGTTTCAAATTTGTTTGTTTTCTTAGGGGCATTTTAGTCATTTATCCTCACCCAAATTTCGTCTATGAGACTAGATTTAGCCCCCAATTCATCAAAATATAATCCTTTTCTCAAATTTTCTCTCAAGAACACCCCTTAGGGTTTCAAAATAAAAACCCCAATAACTCAAGATTCATCCATGGGTTCTCAAAACAAATTGAAGATTTTGAATCCCCGCAATGTAGGCTTCAAGAAGCACCTATCATATTCGCATATAGAGGTACGTGGGGTTATCTCAAAAATCTCATGGGATTAAAAATT
>NC_061113.1:242429403-242506141 GCF_002878395.1 Capsicum annuum
TTTTCAACCTTCCCGACTTTCATTTTTTTATTTTCAGGTTGCGTTACGATCAGGCAAGCTCATAGTACATCTCGGATAAATTTTGGAATTTTTCGGAATGCATAAGGCTGCGTTTGGATTTCAAAACAGTAGCAAAACGCATAGCCTATTACCCCGTTTTCAGCATTTCAAGGTCAACTTCAAACGATCCTAATTCTATGAATATAATGAACTGAGAGATCTGCTACCTATCAAATGAAAGATCTTTGAGTCTTATTTCTAATGCAACTGGTTTCATCCAAATCCAACATCTAAGTAAGGAGTTATATCCGTTTTACTTCAGCCTGTTAGCTTGTCAACTGAGGGACAGTTTCAAATTTGTTTGTTTTTTTAGGGGCATTTTAGTCATTTATCCTCACCCAAATTTCGTCTATGAGACTAGATTTAGCCCCCAATTCATCAAAATATAATCCTTTTCTCAAATTTTCTCTCAAGAACACCCCTTAGGGTTTCAAAATAAAAACCCCAATAACTCAAGATTCATCCATGGGTTTTCAAAACAAATTGAAGATTTTGAATCCCCGCAATGTAGGCTTCAAGAAGCACCTATCATATTCGCATATAGAGGTACGTGGGGTTATCTCAAAAATCTCATGGGATTAAAAATTCATGTTTTAAAAATGGGGGTTTTGAAATTATGAATATAAACATGTTTCAAGCATCTTTATGATATTGATTTGGTCTTTAGGCCTAATTCAAAGTGATTTGATATATGATATATGTATATGTATGTATTCCAAAAAGATGTTAACTTGAGAGCATGAATGATATGGAATCCCTCTCTTGATGTGAATTTGTTTTAAATGTTCATATGATGTAAATTGTTTGAAAACATCTTGAAAAACATGACATGAAATGTTTTGAGAATTGATATGATTTTGACTTGAAAACGAGAGGGCTATTTGTGTTGAAATATGTTGAATACAATGGTTGAATGAGAAGAATGATGTGGTATAGATGGCTTGCAAGTCGGGTATGATGATACCCTACAGAATATGATATATGATTAAATCAGATGAAATTTAAATGCATTGATTTTTCATGAGATAGGTGGATGCCCGAAGAAGGTGTTTGAGTGTAAGGGCCTATCGTTGGAAATCGTGTTTGCCGACATGGAAATTTGGTACCCTGCTTTGTGATCTTGCGTACCTGACTTTATGTCATTCCCAAATTGGGACTATGGTTAGGAGCCTTGCTTTGTGATCTTGTGCACTCCCATTGGGTCGAGACACCCTGCTGTGTGATCTTGTGTGTCTTTCCCTCACTTATACTCTAATATCGGCGGCAACCGAGGTTTGACAGTTGGTGTAACTGTGATATGTAGGGTATTCCACCTAGCTCAGCTGCATTGCATTGTTGTTGAAAACAATTACATTATGCCCATGTGTTTTCAAATGATTTGATATGAAACTGTTTTATAATGGCTCTCAACTATATTTTGTAAAAATATTATGTTTTGTTTTGATATCTCTGCGTACCAGTACTTTTGTATTGACCCACTTCCCTCCCAGGTTCGGAGGCACAGAGTAGGGGTCCAAAAAATTAGTAGATTTCCTCAGACAGATTCGCAGTCACTTGGTGAGGCCTGATATCTGTCAGTTTCATTTAGCATTTATTAGTTTTGGGTGTACTGGGGGCCTTGTCCTAGTTTTCAGATAGATATTTGTTTAAGTCATGTAGTAGAGATTTTGCAGACGTTATAGAGATGTTGATTGAGATTGTGGGACATTATTCCCCATTATTGTTTTCATATTATTCTTGACCATGTTTCCGTTATATAGTGTATCTTTCATATTTTTTTTCATATAAGTCATATGCATGATTACCAGATAGATAAGGGGTGTTTCGGGCCTTGATGGTTCGGAATACTCGTCACGGCCAGGGCCCCGGTTTTGGGTCGTAACTAAATATTGCATGACTGGCATACACGTGCAAGAAATTAATTTTGAGTGCAGAGGAGAACGAAAGACGGATGTCACAGAAGAAGATATCACCAAGGCCATTTAGCGGATTGAAATTTTTTATTTCTTGGTTGACATTGTTCTTAAGGATGAGATTAGGGAAGAGGCTTCTGGTTTTGTGCCCAGCACGTTTGGCTCCATGTCAAGTAGTGTTACAACTTCTATCACCGATGGGACAGACTACTCCAACTGAGGTGATGATTAAAAGGATTGGGACAAGTGGTGTTCAGAACTTCTATCCACCCATGGGAAAACTGCTCCATCTGAGGTGATGATTTGAAGGAATGCTATGCCTAGGGTTTTTCCATCTGTGTACATCTAGCCTCAGGTGTGGCAGGCTGCTGAGAACAATACCAATGCTAACAGAGGGAGCAATGGACAGTGGCAGGCTGCTGAGGACAATATCAATGCTAGCGAAGGGAGCAGTAAACAGTGAAAGGCTACTAAGGATAATATCCATGCTAGCGGAGGGAACAATGGACATTAGCAGTCGGTTAGATGATAAATATAATACCAATGCCAGCAGAGAGAGCAGTGGATAGGTTAACGTCTGTAACACCCCGGGAAATTTTTTCGTTGAAATTTTAAGCGTAAACGTGTTGGGTTCTATCTTCTAGAATTAATTATAAATTTTTTCGTGCGGAATATCTTAGATTATAACCCACCATTACATAGAGTATCGAATAAAATTTCCAATGATATGTAGATCATCCAAAATGGACACCTGATCGACGAGTTATGAACATTCCGATCGAATCGTGAATAGTAGTGAACAGTAAAACGTGTAGGAAAAAGTACTGAGGCCTGGCGTATTTTTGCTCCAATTTTAAACAATCATAACTCCTTGTACATAATGATCTGAGTGATCTACTATATATCAATGGAAAGCTCTGCGAGTCCTCTTTCCAATGAAATTGGTTTCATCAAATTTGTCTATTAGAGCAAAAGGTTAGGATCGATCTACTTCAGCCTATCAAAAGTAAATTTTTGGGCCAACTTCAAACAATCATAACTCCTCATACACAATGATCTGGGTGAGATACTATATATCAACGGAGATATATAAGAGTCCTCTTTCTAATGAAATTAGTTTCATCTAATTTGGATATCGGAGTAAAACGTTATGGTTGATCTACTTCAGACTATCAAAACAGTCCACCAAAGGATAGATTCGAGAATTATTTGATTTTTAGGGGCGTTTTGGTCATCCCCCCTCACCCAAAATCCGTCCAAACCCTATATTAAAGCCTATTAGAAGAATTATATGTTATATTTCATCAAATTTCCTCAAAAATAAAACCCTAAGCTTCTACATCCAACTTTAAGAACCTCCAAAGTTCACCATTAATTTTGCAAATTTATTCAAAATTCCAAGTTCCTAGTTCAAGAACCTCCAAAGTTCACCATTAATTTTGCAAATTTATTCAAGATTCCAACTTCCTAGTTCAAGAACTCCAAGAACCATCATTCAAAGGCACGATTAACATCTCAAAAACAAGTATCGATCTAAAGTTCATCATTCAAGGTATGTGGGGTTTTTCAACAAAAACTCTCTATCGTTCTTGTTCCCAAAAGTAATTTTCTTTACAAAGGCATGATTTTTATTTGACTTTTGCGAATTTGAAGCATGAACCCATATCTTATGATGATTATTATAAAATCTTGATGTTTATGATTTTTAAAGATGAATTTACATGTGTAGAGATATAAAGCATGAATCTTGAATGATATTTATCATGATTTTGATATTTGGGTCGTGAATCCCCATTGAAAATTATATTTTTTTGAGAAAGTGTGTGTTATAAGCACGTTGATGTTGAATATTTGAGATATTTTGAATGATTTGACCTTTTGGTCTTAATGGAGTTGTTTTGAACTCGAGTGTGAAAGAAATCCACAACGTGGTTGATTTTGATAGATGGAAAGCATGATGGCTCCCGATGTATATTTATATATTACTGAATTGTTTTGTTGTGGATTGTCTTTGAAATGACCTGAGCTAAGTCCGAGAGAAATCTTTAGCACCGAGTGGGAGGTATAAAGTGACCTTACTTCCCTGGAACTACGTGCCTCCGTAGGAGTGAGCCTGAGGCTGATTTATATAGTGATCACTAGTTTGTGTGGATTTGATATCGATAGTCCTACTCCGATGGCAAGGATAGGACGGCTCTCCCCAACGTGTGTTGTACGTTGGACTCCATATAGCTCACATGGTTTATGTCGGTTATAGGATCTCCCAGCGTGTGTGTGTTTCCTTGTGTCTATGGTGAATAGTGAAGCGATTTGAAAATGAAATTGTGAAAGTTATTCTTTCGAAAGATTTAAATGATATTTACATTATGAGAATTGATATTCTTGATGAACTGAAAGTGATTGACAAATTATATGATGACTCACATGTGTTATTATACATATTTCATTCTCTCATGATTATGATGATTTTCTTTGGGCTATGTGAGTCTTTCATACATCCTGCATATTTCTTATAAATATTTATGATGATGATGTTTATACAACTGCATACACCCCCATATACTCGGTTCCTTTCCTTGGTACTGACCCACATCTTCGGATGTGGGCTGCATTTTCTCGGAATATAGGTTCAGGTGCTTAGTTCCAGGTTCGACAGTGATTCTTCGGGCACTCTTTTCTACATCCTCTATTGTGGTTAGTCCTCATGTTCCGAGGACGTGATGTCTGATGTTGGTTTCACGAAATTGTTTACATTTGATAACTGAGTATGAGTCAGTTGGGCCATGTCTCAATGGCTCGCTGGTTTTATTGATTTTCTTAGAGGCTTGACAGACTAGTATAGATGTTGGGAGTTGACTAATAAGTCGTATTTTGTTATCTTTCTGAAATTCTTTTATTCTTGGATGATGATTACTCTGTTGATATCTGAAGGTTATTTACCCGTTGATTCGTGTTGAATTGAATGAAAATGGCTCAAAGGGTTAACTTGGGGCTACTCGTAGCCTCAAGCACCGTGTGACGCTTCGGGACCTATTTTTCGGGGCGTTACAACGTCGATGGTTAAAGGTGACCTTGTCATAAAATTTGTCAAATCAAACTGCTTTAGTCCATTTTCGTTAAAGGTGGTATCTTTCTTCCTTTTTCTTTGAAGTTGAGACTTGGTTTGTTGTTAAAATTACAATCTTTTTCCTTTGTTTTAATTTCATTCTATCAGGTGGTAGCTACATATATTTTCGCTTTTTATACGTTTGTCTTCTTGCATTTAGGCGATAACAACATACTTGGGAAAGGTAGGAAGGGGTAGAAGGGTTGTTTCCGATAGATCCTCCACTCAAAGAGAATGTTATCTAAGCAGGACTTGTATTTAAGAGAATCCTAACTAAACTCGAAGGAAGTACTTGTACGATTTTGTGCTTCACTCATAAAAACACAAATCTTTTCTGCAATCTCACATTGGTGTATGGAGATAGGATTGAATTTATAGGCCTTAAGTCCTGACTTTTATCAATCACTTTTATATTTTGCATCAGTGGAGAAAATGATTTGGCATATCTGGATTTTGTGGCATTATATCCTATATGTTAGCATTATTTTGCATTATTTCTTATACGTTGTTTAGTTTGATAGTGGTGTTAGAACTTCTATCATCGATGTGACTGATTGCTCCAACTGAGGTGATGATTAGAAGGACTGCAACAAGTGGTTTTAAGAACTTCTATCCACCTATGGGGCAGACTACTCCATCTGAGGTGATGATTCGATGGACTTCTCTGTCTAGGGTTTTTCATCTGACATCCAGCCTTCGTCGTGGCAGGCCGCTGAGGACATTATCAATACTAGTAGAGAGAGCAGTGGACAGTGGCAAGCTGTTGAGGATAATACCAATACTAGCGGAGGGAGTAGTGAACAGTGGCAGGCTGCTGAGGATAATAGGATACATATGTATCCACGATTGAAAATTAATTAGCGGAGAGAAGACGAGACATTAGCAGCCGACTGCTGAGGATAATACCAATGCCGGCGGAGGGAGCAGTGGACAGGGTAACGTCGATGGTTAAAGGTAACCTTGTCATAAAATTTATAAAATCAAATTGTTTTATTCCATTTTCTTTAAAGGTTGTAACTTTCTTCTTTTTCCTTTGAAATTGAGACTAGGTTTGTTGTTAAAATTACAGTGTTTGTTCTTTGTTTTAATTTCATTCTATCGGGTGGTAGCTACAAATATTTTTGCTTTTTATATGTTTGTCTTCTTGCATTTAGGCTACAACAACATACCTAGGAAAGGTAAGAAGGGGTAGAAGGGCGGTTTTTGGTAGATCCTCCGCTCAAAGAGAATGTTATTTAAGCAGGACTTGTATTTAGGGCCATCCTAACTAAACGTGAAGGAGGTACTTGTACGATTTTGTGCTTCACTTATAGAAACACAAATCTTTTCTACAATCTGCCATTGATGTATGAAGATAAGACTGAATGTTTAGGATTTAATGTTTAGGCCTGAGTCTAGACTTTTATCAATCACTTCTATATTTAGCATCAGTGGAGAAAATGATTTGGCATAGCTGGATTTTGTGGCATTATTTCTTATACGTTGTTTAGTTTGATGTATTAGAAATGATATGTCTTGTATAGTTTTTATAGTATTACTATTACAAAAGTACCTTCTACACTCTAGTTTTCTAAAACAAAATGTAAAATAAAACAGATACGAAATAATGTCAATTCGACTTGTAAATCCAGTTGTTAAAAAGAAATATTGCATGACTGGCATACACGTGCAATGCACGTCCAAAAAATTAATTTTGAGCTCGGAGGAGAACAAAAGAGGGCTGTTGCAGAAGAAGGATATCACCAAGTCTATTTAGCGGATTGAATTTTTTTATTTCCTGGTTGACATTGCTCTTAAGGATGAAATTAGGAAAGAGGGTGTTGGTTTTGTGCCCAGCATGCTTAGCTCTATGTCAAGTGATGTTAGAACTTCTATCACCGATGGGACAGACTGCTCCAACTGAGGTGATGATTAGAAGGACTGCGACAAGTGGTGTTCAGAACTTCTATCCACCTATGGGAAGATTGCTCTATCTGAGGTGATAATTCGAAGGACTTCTCTGCCTAAGGTTTTTTCATCTGTCTACATCCAGCGTCAGGCATGGCAAGCTGCTGAGGAAAATACCATTGCTAACCAAGGTAGCAGTGGATAGTGGCAGGCTACTGAGGACAATATCAATGCTGGTGGAGGGAGCAGTGAACAATGGGAGAATGCTAAGGATAATATCATTGCTAGCTGAGGGACCAGTGGACATTAGCATTCGGCTGGCTGCTGAAGATAATACCAATGCCAGCAGAGGAAGCAGTGGACAGGGTAACGTCAACGGTTAAAGGTAACCTTGTCATAAAATTTATAAAATCAATTTGCTTTATTCCATTTTCGTTAAAGGTGGTAACTTTCTTCTTTTTCCTTTGAAGTTGAGACTAGGTTTGTTGTTAAAATTACAATGTTTGTTCTTTGTTTTAATTTCATTCTATCAGGTGGCAGCTACAAATATTTTCGCTTTTTATATGTTTGTCTTCTTGCATTTAGGCAACAACAACAGTCCTGGGGAAGGCAGGAAAGGGTAGAGGGCCGGTTTCTGATTAGTCTTCCGCATAAATGGAATGTTATCTAAGCAGGACTTGCATTTAGGGCAATCCTAACTAAACTCGAGGAAAGTACTTGAACGATTGTATGCTTCACTTATAAAAACACAAATCTTTTCTGCAATCTCACATTGATGTATGGAGATAGGATTGAATGTACACGCCTGAGTCTAGACTTTTATCAATCACTTCTATATTTTGCATCAGTGGAGAAAATGATTTGGCACATCTGGATTTTGTCGCATTATTTCCTATATGTTGGCATTGTTTCTCATTATTTCTTATACGTTGTTTTGTTTGATGTACTAGAAATGATGTCTTGTATAGTTTTTATAGTATTTGTTTTACAAAAGTACCTTCTACACTCTAGTTTTGTAAAACAAAATGTAAAATAATACAGATACGAAATAATATCAATTTGACTTGTAAATCCAGTTGTTAAAATTAAATATTGCATGACTGTCATACACGTGCAAAAAATTAATCTTGAGTACGGAGGAGAACAAAAGACGGATATTGAAGAAAAAGGATATCACCAAGGCTATTGAACGGATTGAAATTTTTTATTTCCTGGTTGACATTGTTCATAAGGGAGATCAGGGTAGAGGGTGTTAGTTTTGGGCCCAGCATGCTTGGCTACACATCAAGTGGTGTTCAAAACTTTTATCCACCCATGGGATAGACTGCTCCAACTGAGGCGATGATTAGGACTTTGACAAGTGGTGTTCAGAACTTTTATCCACCCATGGGGAAGATTGCTCCATCTGAGGTGATGATTCGAAGGACTTCTCTGCTGAGGGTTTTTCCACTTGTCTATATCCAGCCTCGGGCGTGGCAGGCTGCTGAGGACAATACCAATGCTAGCAGAGGGAGCAGTGGGCAGTGGCAGGCTACTGAGGACAATATCAATGCTAGCGGAGGGAGCAGTGAACAGTGGCAGGTTACTGAGGATAATATCAGTGCTAGAGGAAGGAACAGTGGACATTGGTAGTCGGCAGGCTGCTGAGGACAATACCAACGCCAGCGGAGAGAGCAGTGTACAGGGTAACATCGATGGTTAAAGGTAACCTTGTCGTAAAATTTGTCAAATCGAATTGCTTTATTCCATTTTCGTTAAAGGTGGTAACTTTCTTCTTTTTTTCCTAAGAAGTTGAGACTAGGTTTGTTGTTAAAATTACAATGTTTGTTCTTTGTTTTAATTTCACTCTATTAGATGATAGCTACAAATATTTTCGCTTTTTATATGTTTGTCTTCTTGCATTTTGGGCAACAACAACGTAGTAGAGGGGCGGTTTCTGATAGATCCTCCGCTCAAAGAGAATGTTATCTAAGCAATACTTGCATTTAGGGAAATCCTGACTAAACTCGAAGGAAGTACTTGTACGATCTTGTGCCTCACTTATAAAAACAGAAATCTTTTCTGCAATCTCACATTGATGTATGGAGATTCGATTGAATGTTTAGGATTGAATGTTTAGGCCTGAGTCTAGACTTTTACCAATCACTTCTATATTTTGCATTAGTGGAGAAAATGATTTTGTAGCATTATTTCTTATACGTTGTTTAGTTTGATGTATTAAAAATGATATGTCTTGTATAGTTTTATAGTATTTATTTACAAAAGTACCTTCTACACTCTAGTTTTGTAAAACCAAATGTATCACAAAAAAAAAACAAAATAATACCTATCTGACTTATAAACCCAATTGTTAAAATTAAATATTGCATGACTGGCATACGCGTGCAATGCACGTGCAAAAAATTAATCATGAGCACGGAGTAGAACAAAAGACGGATATTGCAGAAGAAGGATATCACCAAGGCTATTGAGCGGATTGAAATTTTTTATTTTCTGGTTGACATTGTTCATAAGGATGAGATTAGGAAAGAGGGTGTTGGTTTTGGGCCCAGCATGCTTGGCTCCACGTCAAGTGGTGTTCAGAACTTTTATCCACCCATGGGACAGACTGCTCCAACTGAGGTGATGATTAGAAGGACTACGACAAGTGATGTTCAGAACTTCTATCTACCTATGGGGAAGACTGCTCCATCTGAGGTGATGATTCGAAGGACTGCTATGCCTAGGGTTTTTCCATATGTTTACATCCAGCCTCAGGTGTGGCAGGCTGCTGAGGACAATACCAATGCTAGTCGAGGGAGCAGTGGATAGTGGCAGGCTGCTGAGGACAATATCAATACTAGTGGAGGGAGCTGTGAACAGTGGCAGGCTGTTGAGGATAATATCAATGCTAGCGGAAGGAACAGTGGACGGTGGCAAGCTGCTGAGAATAATATCAATGCCAGTGGAGGGAGTAGTGGACAGCATAACGTCGATGGTTAAAGGTAACCTTGTCATAAAATTTGTCAAATCGAATTGCTTTATTCCATTTTCGTTAAAGGTGGTAACTGTCTTCTTTTTCCTGAGAAGTTGAGACTAGGTTTGTTGTTAAAATTACAATGTTTGTTCTTTGTTTTAGTTTCATTCTATCAGGTGGTAGGTACAAATGTTTTCGCTTTTTATATGTTTGTCTTTTTGCATTTAGTCAACAGCAACATACCGGGGAAGGCAGGAAGGGGTAGAGGGCCGGTTTCTGATAGGTCCTCCGCTCAAATAGAATGTTATCTAAGCAGGCCTTGCATTTAGGGCAATCTTAACTAAACTCAAGGGAAGTACTTGTACGATTTTGTGCTTCACTTATAAAAACACAAATCTTTTCTGCAATCTCACATTGATGTATGGAGATAGGATTGAATGTACAGGCCTGAGTCTAGACTTTTATCAATCACTTCTATATTTTGCATCATTGGAGGAAATGATTTGGCATATCTGGCTTTTGTGGGCATCCAAACTTAGCCAATAGATCGATGTGCTTTCACACGTCTGTTTGATACTCTGTACTACAAAGAAGTTGATGATTGATTCTCTTTCGGAGATACCAAGCTTTCATAGTGGTAACCATTATTGGTGTTGATGCCAAGATGGAGCGAAAGCATAAGTTTCAATTCTTACCAATGCAATGATTATACATGCAGGCTTGGGATATGTCATCTGTAGCCATTACCTATTATCGTGAGAAACAACTGATAAGTGATATCTGATGTCTTTATCTGTGGTGCAAAGTACGAAAAGTGTTTTCCAACTCACACAGATTTTTATGTAGTTCACATGCTTGTTCAACAAGTAATTTGGTCATGCTAATGCCTATTGAACACGTGATCTGTAGGTATAGTGGGATTAAATTTGTTACTAACCCTATCAGCTTAAAGTATGTCATATAGGAAATTCTTTTGGTTGGAAATTCAGCAGTGACTCTCTCCATGCACTTCATCATTGCTTCCTTTTGCAGGTAAACTATTTTTAATCAAATGTTTCTGCTTTGTTTCATGCATGGCTTCAGTTGGATTGCTGTAACTGTTTTCTGCATTTGTTCTATTGAAGACGTTAATTTCTGCATTGGTTTATATATACATGTTATATATTTGTGTGTGTGTGTGTTTGTGATCATGTATATATAACCCTTTCCTTTTTAATTTTAATTTGTGTTGCTAGATGACTTTGGAGCTAAGAGGAATTTAGTTGTCTTGCTGAATTCATGTCCTGCTATGTTTAATCGAGGCTTTAAAATGTGTATATAGATACTTCTAATAATACATCTTTAAAGTCTATTTGAGTGATTAATACTTTTGGTTTTTGAAGCTTTGATTGTGAGAAACCATCTAGATTTTGTGGTGAATGTTTTTACAAAGAAGAAAAAAATGCCTTTTTGATGTGTCTATCTCAAATTATGTAACTTCTGTTAAAGGAAGTAAATTTTCTGAATCTTAAATTAGCACCTTTTACTTATTAGATTAGAATGGTTTAAGAATGAAGATTTAAGATGTGTCTTGAAGCTGTCGAAATTTACTTTAGTTTCATAGAAAATAATTAATAAAAAGAATCATATAGCCAACCCTAAAAAGTTTGGCTTGAGGTTTTTTTTTAGGGTCTGAAAAATAGATCACATGAGTAATTTGTGTAAATTAACTTATATGTACAAATGGTACTTCAAGCATGAAATGAGCATGAAGAGGTGCATCTGAGGTTTCATAGCATATTCAGTTACTATATATGTGCTCAGAAAACTTGAATGATGATGAGAATTGCTTTTCGTGCCACTGTAATTTAGGTTTTCAAAAGATTGGTGTTTCATCTTGTCGGTTTCCCTTGATTGTTTGACCAGTTTCCTATAGATTTTGGCACATGATTTGAGAAAAAGTTCAGATATGAGGATGCATTCATTTTGTGTCCAGAACAAGTGTCCTGATCTTGTCATTAGTATGTCCTATTGTACCGAAAAGGTTAATTTCAACTTCTCCATCAATTTGGTTTTGTTTTTGGCTTCCTAAATAATCCACATGTGGCACGACGTTCAATTTTTCTTTTCCATCCAACAGGAAGAATGTTGAGAGGTTTCTTATGTTTCTAATAAGAAGCTTATACTATTCATAGACAAGCTAAGAAAGCATGCCCGTCCTGTTTTTCTTGGAAATAAGAAAATGGAGATTCTTCTTCCGAGAAGGAAAGAAACATGGTTAGATTTGGAAGGTGATAAGTAATTATTTTCATTTAGAAGGAACAGTACCATGGTTTGATTTAGAAGTTTTAATACAGTTAATTCAGTAGATCGAATGATATAACGATAAACATTATTGTAAGTTCCCCTCTGTTATATCCATACCTTGTCTTATTACTAGTTAGGTTTAGTTTCCGTAAAGTTCAGAATCTTTCATGGGTTCATTCTTTTTGTGCTTTTCTGGTGTTCACGGAAACCGGATAGTGCATTAATTCATGTTATCCGTGAAAAATGCAATCAAACTTATAGTTTCACACTTAATCTGGCTTGCCTTTCTTTTTTTAAGTCGTCGTTACTTTGTATACTGGTACCCTTTTTTCTTTTATGGAATTATTTTCGGCTCTCAGGTTTGTAGTTTTTGTAATGTTTGTTTTCTAGGGTTTGAAGAGTCAAAAGACCGTTCTTCTCCATAGAATTTATGTGAATATGCTCCCCTGGAAATTCAAGCTTCAATCTTTTTCATGGACTTCCGCCAGAAGCAGCAGGGTATAAACTATCCTACCGCTAATATCTTCTCCTTCTAGTATGAAGCTTCCTACAGCTTCAAATTCAGTACAAACTGGTTATTCTGGCTTTGGAGTTAGAGCAAGAATTCAGCAGGATAATGTTTTAAGAAGATAGGTGCAAATAATATGCAGCCCTATGCTACTACAGCTAGGCAAGCTGCACACCCCAGTGAGACAGCTTTGAACATTCTACTTGAACAACTAGTTAGCATAATTCAAAGTAAAAAATTTCAGGTGTTGAATCATACCTCTTGCAAGAGGTATTTTGGTGCTCCCTTCTGTCAGCTTCTAGAATGGGATCTCCGATCTTTGTACTCATTACTAATCCTTTCTCTGGGGATTGCTAATGTCTAAGTGCTGCTTTAATCGGTGAGATTGTGGTACTGCTTATTTCTCCTGTGATCCTTTATCTATCACTCGTAGATTGATTTAAATTACGATTCAGTAGTAGAACACATGAAAAGTTGATTGATGTTATTGGATGTGGATAATGCTCCTCTAGTTACAAGCTCTCAGAGAAATTGCATGTTGATTTTTACAAGGAACAATTTAGAAGTTCCATCTGTTGGTCTGACTTAGGATGTCAATTTAAAGATGGCAACGGGGAGTACTGTCAGGGACAATTCTTGTCGTCTTTCATTGACCTGGTTGTGGTTCTGAGCTTAACATTTTTGTTTTCCTTCATTGTCTTGTTTATTATGTCTTCCTTCTTGGGGTTTGTGATGTGATTTTTCCTCTTCATTGTGGTATATAAGTTCCCCATTTGCAATTCGATCAATTGGTTTAGTGGAATCGTTTGGGTACTCAAGCATGAGTTCAGGTGTTGAAAAGTTTATAAATTGTTACTTCTGGTGAGAGGTTTAGTCGTGTGATTATTTCTCTTCTACTTAATAATTGTAGATATGATTGGTGAAGGTATAAAATTTAGCCCACTCGATCACATTTGGAGTCTTTTTGGGGTCTCTCATGGAAAATGATTTGTGATCATTTCTGAGCTGCTTGGTAGCTACAGACGTGGTTGGTTAAGTTAATGAATTTTGACACGGCTTGATTGCATTTGAGTTTCTTTTTCTGTCAGGTACATTTTAGTTAATATTTTCTCTTGTTGTGATTTGGGAAAGTGATGCGGGAAATTCGAGCAATGCACTGGAGCAGTGGTTTGGACATGCTACTTCATCTACCAATCTTACTATTGATTTTACAGTTATTCTCTCCTACGGTGGTTCTTAGCCTCTCTCCCGATGGGGATTCTTACCCAGGTATGATCTGTTCTGTTATGGATGCATGGGTATGCGTCTCTGATTTTGAATGCAGTTGCTCTTTTCTGTTTTATTTGGTGCAAATTTCTTGCTATAATGGAACCTTTCAGTGAGTCCATCTGTTCAATATTATTGGAGCTTCCCTAAAACTGATGTTGTTTGAAGGTATTCTAATTGGGTACTAAAAATTTCTAGATGGCATAACTCTGCTGCTATTATGCTCATATATCTTGTCAGCTTCTAGGAAAGGAGGTTTATCTCTTGCGTCTCTTTACGTCTAATGATTTTCTGGTTGATTAGGTTGTCCGAACTTCAGTATTCATAACTGGACCAACTCTCTAGTTCACTGTTTCTTCCTACTTTTAGCGTGCTCTTTCATTACTATTTTTTGGCGCACCTTCCCAGGTATGGGCTACCCAATTTGCGGCCGTCCAGTCAGCTGGTCTAGCTTGCCCTTTTGGAAGGGAAGATTCAAACATGAATTCTGGTTTTGGGAGTTTCAATTATGTGATCATCTGTTGACGATCATATGCAACAGCTTATTTCGCATTGGGGTCTATCGAAAACAACCTTTTTATCTCACCTCTGAGGTAGTGGTATGGACTACATACACTTACCCTCCTTAGACCCCACTTGGTGGGAATATATCGAGTATGTTGTTGTTGATCGTATGTGACAGCTTGATCTCGTTTTGAATCCCTATCCAATCATGGATGTGTTTCCTACTCCAATCTGTGTCAGCACGAGGAAATGAGATCTCTTTTAGTACTTTTCACTTTTATGGTCTCTTAATTTGATTTGAGATAGTGAAGTCACCTCTTTGGCTAAATTTAACAAGGTAGTTAGTGGTGCTATGGGTGAATTTAACGAGTACATTAGTCACCTTATTCATGGTGTTGAGTGATGTTTATGATTTTCGGATAGCTAGTATTTGGTATTATCTTGTGGCTGTAATATTATTTTGCGGACTATACTAGTTTATATGCATTTATAATTTGTGTTTGTTATACTGCTATCAGTCCTAAGTCGGGGTCTATCGGAAACAGCCTCTACTTTATCTGAGGTAGTGGTATGGTCTGCATACACTTTACCCTCCCCAGATCTCATTACGTGGAACACACTGTGTATATTATTGTTGTATTAGTCGAGGTACATAACTTGGTGTGAAAAAAGACAAATCGATTTGTGTTTTCTTCTGTAAGATGAAACAAAGTCAAAATAATACAAAAGTGACTTGTAATTTTCGGGGTAAAAACGAGAAATGTGAAACCAAATATTGAATATAGTTCATCTATTACATTTGAATGCAACTAGTGTTTTTATTTTATATGAAATTGCATGTTCTAAACAAATATTTTTTTTTTCTTTTTTAGTTGGCATAGTTTTCCTTTTTAAAGTCATGAATTTTGACCAACATTTTTAAGATGTACTTTTTAATCATAATTCATATTGAAAAAAAAATTACAATTTATAGTACTTTTCATATTGTTTTTTGTATATCTTAATTTTAAAATAATAATTAATTTAATTTAATTTAATTTTAAAAATTAGTCAAATTAACTCTGGAAAATCGAAACATGCCAACTAGAACGTGACGGAGGGAATTTGTAGCCTCCTTTCCCATGTTTTTAGATATTTCAACTACACAAGTTAAATGAAAGATATGGTCAATATTGACTATGGTTGCAATCTGCGAATTTTGCATTCTCGTTATATATATACTTGCCATAATTTCCATTAAATGTCACCAAAAAATTGTCTCATTCCATCTTTGAGACAACAACGCATAATCATATCATAACTCACAATTCCTTTTTCTCATCAAATTAGGCTTCCTAATTAAGATGCCATTAGGTTTCAAGATAATCTATAGTCACTCCATGGATTTACTAGTACTAGTATAAATAAACCTGAAACATCAATGATTCTTCAAGTAAATTACCACGCTTTTTGGTAGGAGTTTTAGTATATCAAATTGCTTTTTGATTTCTCATCTCAAGTCTTGCAATATGTTGCCTACGAACTACGTATGCCACAGTCACTCCTCAAATTCATGCGTCGACGTTACGCCAATTTCCAAACAAGAATGATCGATCAATATTCCCCCGATTATTGCTGGTTCATATACTTCTTTCGTACCTCTTTTTAAAATATACTTTGACTTTTGTATTCAAGATCAATTTTGTTACAGACAACCCAATGATCCAGAACTCGTACTCACGCATAGAACATGGGAAAATTCAATGAAGTTCTCCCATATTATTCATCTTACCGATATAAAACTCTATCAAAGACTCGATCCCGCTATAGCAACTATACTATGGCACTTGAAGGACGTGTGTGGAGATCAATTTTAAGCTATAATCGAACGTACAACTGACCAACTGCAAAGACTAATCACGTCAAGAGACATGTCAGGGGCATGTGTGAATGTGGCGTTAGAGATTAATCACATTTGCGACGGCGAAATCCTGTTTGCATCAGAAGAATTATCGATGGATGGAATGATACCGGCTAGTAAATCATCACTAGGGATGCTAGAGCCAATGGAACCTCATGAAATAAATATGAACGATGAGTGTATGGTATGTCTAGAAGAGATACAAGAGGAAACAATAGTATTGAGTTTGCCTTGCTCTCATACGTTTCATGGCGAGTGTGTTACAAAGTGGTTAGAGAATAGTCATTATTGCCCTCTTTGCCGCTTTGAGATGCCCATAGATTAAACAAGTTACAAGATTAGTGTACTAGAGTATTTGATTAAATAGGCTATAGTGTGGTAATTAAAGTTTGACCACTCTACTCTATTCCTTGGCAATTACTACCCATGTGGAAGAATTGTGGCTTATTTATTTTATAATATGGGGTTTTTCGGTCGTCTTTGACTTCATTGTTTTTTGTTATGTCTGGTTCAATAATACCGTCTATTCTAGTGAATTGTACAAACCTATTGGATCAGAAGCTTCTGAAACTCAATCATTTACTTGGGATTCGCTCAAGGACCTATTGATTTAGGTAAGAGGCTGCTATGTACTAATAAATAGTGTAGAGGAACAAACCCATGTTTATTTTTCACGTAAATAAATTAATATTTCCAATATCTAGCCTACTTAAATTATATTGTTGAATTGTGGGGCTCGACACGATGCAGGGCCGGCTGGTAGTATATAAATATTAGGCAATTGCCTAAGGCCTCCTATTTTGGGGGGGCCCATTTTTCTGGCACATGTATTGATAATATAAAAAAAATTATAAAATTAATGGAGGGCCTCATTTTTCTGACACATGTATTGATAATATAAAAAAATTATAAAAAAAATAATTAAAAGTTTCTTGTTTTTATAATTGTTAACGGATAGATTTTCTTTTTACTCTTTTAAATAACCTTTTTTACCCTACTTTTTCATTTGCCTCTCACCTACTCTTTGTCTCTTTACAGCTGGTCCCCATGTTTTTTATTGTAAAAGATTAAGTTCAAGTGTTTAACCCATTTTTTCATATTGTGTGATTGTTTCTCTCTCACGTAGGGCTTCTGTCTTTCCATCTTTTCTCCATTTTTTTGTTGTCATTTTCAAGTTCAAATATAGAATTGAAAAGAGCTCATATCAAAATTTAAAAACTATTGATAATACTTTGAAAAAGACATTTTCAAGCAGCTAAACGTTAGCACTTAGTTGGAAATTGGGATCATCGATCAAGTCTTCAAATTTCTTGAATCGGGTAATATCATTCTAACTTTTTATATTATTGTTGTATTTTATATTTGACTTTTTTTTAATTTAATAGTACGGATTGTTTTTACACTACTAGTTACTAGTTAGAATTTAATATGTCAACTAGAAAATATGATTCCGGTTATTCAAAACTTGTAAAAAAAAAAAAAAAGAAGAGTTGATAATTTGATAAAATCTCAAAAAGGAGCTCTTGATAAATTTTTGACAGATAATACCAATATTAAATCAAAAAATTTAGAAAAAAGTTCTTTAGATGAACAAGTCACTGATTTAGTTGAGTTAGATGATGGTATAATTGAAAAAGAAGGGGAGGAAATTAATGAAATGTAGGATACAGATTCTCAAAATAATCAAGATCTTAAAAATGAATCAAATAATTGTACTCCTAAAAATATATATGATCCTAGTCAATGGAATAATATTGATACAAAGTTAAGAGATTTATTAGTAGAAAATGGACCAATTAGAATTACTGACATGATTTTTCGAAGGATGAATTTTCAAGACATTTTTCTACTACACATTATTTTCAAAAATTAGCAAATGGAGAAAGACATGACAGAAAATGGTTAGTTTATTCTAAAGATTTAAATAAAGTATTTTGTTTTTGTTGCAAGTTGTTTAATACTACTTCTAATGGCTAAGAACAATAAATTTGCTAGTGAAGGTAGTAGAGATTGGAAAAATCTTAATGCTAAATTTAGATCTCACGAAATATCTAACCAACATATTATTAATATGAGTTCGTCGATTGATTTAGAAATTAGATTGCGTAACAATAGAACAATTGATAAAAATGTTCAAGAACAAATTAATAGAGATAAAGAACATTGGAAAAATGTATTGTCAAGAATTATTTCTGTCATAAAAACTCTTGGAAAAAATAATTTGGCATTTAGAGGGAAAAATGAAAAAATATATCAAGAAAATAATGGAAACTTCTTAAGCCTCATTGAAATGATTACGGAATTTGATCCAATCATGCAAGAGCATATTCGAAGAATTAAACATGATGAAATTCATAATCATTATCTTGGACATAATATTCAAAATGAATTGATAAGTTTGTTGGCAAGTGAAATTAAGAATAAAATTATTGAAAAAATTATAGAAACAAAGTATTTCTCTATAATACTTGATTGTACGCCGGATATAAGTCATCAAGATCAAATGTCTTTTGTATTACGGAGCGTAGATATTTCTACAACTCCAATAAAAATTATCGAATATTTTTTAGAGTTCTTAAAAGTGGATGATACAAGTGGAAAAGGTCTCTTTGAAGTTATTTTAGATGAAATAAAATATATTGGACTTGACATTGATAATTTGAGAGGACAAGGATATGATAATGGATCTAATATGAAGGGAAAACATCAAGGATTGCAAAAAAGACTACTCGATATAAATCCTAGATCATTTTACACACCATGTGGTTGGCATAATCTAAATTTGGTACTTTGCGATATGGCTAATTCTTGTACAAAAACTGTATCATTCTTTGGAGTGGTACAACGTATATATTCACTATTTTCTTCTTCCATTAAATGATGAAAAATTTTAAAAGATTATGTATCTAGTTTAACTCTTAAATCATTGTCACAAACCCGTTGGAAAAGTCGTATTGATAGTGTTAAAGCAATAAGATTTCAAACTCCACAAATAAGGGATGCTTTATTGAAATTATTAGAAGTTAGTGATGATCCATAGACTAAAAGTGAAGCCAACTGTTTAGCAATTTATGAGCTTGAAAACTTTGAATTTTTACTAGGTATAACTATTTGGTATGATGTATTATATTCTGTTAATTCAATTAGCAAAAATTTACAATCAAAAGATATGCATATTGATGTTGCCATAGATCAATTAAGAGGTCTAGTTTCTTTTTTAAAAAAATATAGAGAAGAAAGATTTACATCTGCTATGATTTCGGCCAAGGAAATTGCATTAGAGATGAATATAGAGCCTCAATTTCGTAATAAACGTGTGATTTATAGAAAAAAATAATTTGATGAGAATGTTGATAATGAAATCACAAGATCTCTTGAAGAATCTTTTAGAGTTGATTACTTCTTATACATAGTAGATCAAGACATTTTTTCACTTCAAACTAGATTTGAACAATTTGAAGCTTATGAAAATATTTTTGGTTTTCTATTTAGTGGAAAGAAATTGAGATCTTTAGATGACAAGAATTTAAAGAAATATTATCTCAATCTTGAATGTTCCTTAAAACATAATATCCATTCTGATATTGATGGTTTAGACTTATTTTCTAAATTAAAAATTTTAAGAGAAACAGTACAAGTAGAAGATAATAGTCTAATTGAGATACTTAATCAAATAAAAAGACTTGATTCTTTTCTAAATGCTTATATTGCTTATAGAATAATGTTAACAATTCCGCTAACCTTTGCCTCTGCAGAAAGAAGGTTTTCAAAATTAAAAATGATAAAATCATATTTAAGATCAACAATGTCTCAAGAAAGATTAAGTGGATTGGCTATATTATCAATTAAAAAAAAATTATTAGAAGAAATTGATTATAAAAAAATTATTAACATTTGCATCTCAAAAAGTTAGAAAAATAGATTTTAGATAAAAACGTATATAATTTTTATTGTTGTTGAGTTTAAGGCCTCCCATTTAAGTTTCACCTTAAGCCACCAATGTGGTTGAGCCGCCCCTGACACGATGCAACTCATCTGTAGGCTTTTTTTTCTTTTTTCAAAAAAACAAAACACTAATTTTTAATTGTTTTTTTTTTACAGTTTGGTTTATTTTCTTTTCTTGTGTCTTGTTTTTTTCTACTTCACTGTTGCATGTTCATGTCAATTCTTATGCCAGCATCTAGCTAACTAGTGGATTGCTTTTTAATGTAAAGATTCAAGGAATTTGTTTAAGGAGCATCTGATTCTTCCTTTAGCTGATTCCTTTGTTAAAAAAAAAAGTTTTACCAAAAAAAAAATACTCTAGAGAAAGGAATTAATTAAGGGCCACTTGGTAGATTACACAAGAACAGTACCAAATAAGATATATTAATAAGGTTGAATTTAATTATATTTTTTAGATTAGTAATAGTGAGATTATTTTGATCCACTTGATTTAGTGTATGGAGAGACGGTTTTATTTTTAATCATATTTATTTATGTATTAATAACATTGATATTGCTAGTAATGTCACTGTGAGCTAATACTATGTATTGGTTATATATATCATGTAATAATGAATAGAGTATAAATTTAATACATATAGTAATTAATACTTATATTGAAAATATTTTCAAATAAAATATTAAATAATCCCAGGGCTACTACAAAATTACCTTTATAATTTGAAAATAAAACGAATGTTTAACCACCTTTATATAAAAGTAGACACCATCTATTCCATTAGTATTATTTTTTAAGTCATTTATTGTCTAATATTTAGAAAAGGATTTTAAAAGACAATTTTTTCCCTTTTTTTTGCCTTTTCCTAATTTTTTTTGTTTTTTGCTTCCTTAATGACTACTAACTGATTTCAGATTTAAAATAACATTCAGTAAGAATAAATTTATTTACCATCACTCATTGCTTAATTAACTTCGATGACAAACACATAATTAAGTTAAAAGTTGAAACTGTGACTACATATAAGATATTAAAGATCACATACTAATATTATAATGATTCATCCGAATAATCGTCTTAATATTATTTATAAGAAATTGGACGATGAAGTCTCGATAAAGATGTCACCCAACTCCAACCCCCAAATATTTTAATTACATGTACACCAGTGGCGGAGCCAAAGCTGAGGAAGGGTGGCCAAATAAATACCCTTCGTCGGAAAATTTTTTCGAGTATATAGGTTAAATATAGATATTTATGGTTATATACATGTTGTTGCACACCTTGACAAGCTTGAGAAGCATAGTTCAGTGGTCAAGAGTGTGCATTTCCGCATCAACAACCCGGATTCGAACTTTGGCAGATGGAGCAGTGTTTTTTTTTTTTTTTAAATAGTTCTTTGCAAAAGGAAAAATATGAACACCCTTAACCAAAAGTTTGGTTCCACCATACACTATATATGAACTTTGTTAAAGTAGCCACATGCATCATTAATATAAGTTATTCTTGTAAATAATTTAAGGTGAAATGAGTTTGGCTAACTATCATAGACTTCTTTTAAGGATCCTTATAAGTTACATGATCAACAATAAGGTAAATACTATACTCCTTCTAGCTAGTAGCTAGTCACACGTGTAATTTAACTATATTCACACTTTAGTGGGCATGTCTAGGCGTATATACAAGAGTGTCAATTGTCAAAACTCCACATCAATTGCATATGAACATTTTAATTTTTTATATGATTAATATAGCAAACTTTTCATCTGATGAATTGTTTTTTTTTTAATTTTTTTTTTAGGATTAAATGTAATTATCTACCTATCCGGAGGTAGTGATATGGACTACGTATAATTTACTCTCTCCGGACCTCACTGTATGAGAATGCGCTGGATTTATTATTGTTATTGTTGTAAATATAATTATATACAATATATATTTGTGTATCAAATATCATTTTGATATTATGTCAGACAATTAAATAACGCATGAATAACTTAATATTATTATGAATGCTTATTTTAAAAATAAGAAGCTTGTACAAAATTAGAACACGTATGTTCTTTTATTTAATCGTGAGCTATATTAGTTTAATATATTAATAATTTCTTAAATTTGTTTATAATATTTATTTATAGAGTTGAATTATGATTTGTCCTGATATTAGGAGGCGTGGAAGGAGAATGTGATAAGTAAGGATACAAAATAAGAATGTTAGAAAAATGCCGCCGCCATTTAGTCTTGAGTGGTTTCGTAATGTTCCTCATCAACAATTCAATGTTAAAGCTTGCACAGTTGACATTACATCTAAAAAATTTACTATTGAATAGATACTTTTGCAGTCAGTTTTATTAATAGTATAATAATATCATCTAAATGTACAAATACATTTGTTCATCTGAGTACATAATTACGTATTTTTATGAAGGAATTTTCTATTTAAATTTGGATCATTTTATTGCATGTGTTCTCAAGTGCCTGCTATATAAATAAATTACTCACCTATTATATGTTATCTTTTTTAACTGTACATGTCATTCTGAATTGAAACAAATCTAAGGTTTTGCCAATACTGGGGTAATTCATATAATTTAACAAGATGACAGTTTAAATAATTAGTTTATTTGCATAGTGAATATTTTAGAATACATGCAGAAAAAAGTATTATATTTTATTTTAATCTAAATTAAAATTATCTAATAACATCTTATTAAGTGTACACATATTCAATTAAAATAACTCATTTGAGTGACAGTAAATTTTATCCAAAAGTTTAGAAGGATTTGAACGTATTTAGATTTTAGTACGAGGGGTGTAATAAACCATAATTATCCATGGGTTGAAATATCTAATAGATTAGTTTCCCCCATATGCAACTTATCTTAAATTAATTAATATTTTTAATCAAATATATAATAAAATAAATTTATAATTTATCTCAAAGTTACTATTCCTTGCCCTTTACCGAACAACACGTAAATATTTAATAAAGCGCTTTATCACACTTCTTCCACTCGCTTGACACTTTTTGATATAACACAGGAGTATTAATTGAGAAAATAATAATTAATATAGTGACTTTATCATATTATTTCTATTAATTGATATTTATTAATAAGTTTTGAAAATAATTTAAAAAATAAGTAATTAACATTAAAAATAAATCATGAAAAAAATTATCTTTTTAATTCATCAAAATAACAAATAAAACTAAAAATCAAATTAAAAAAATACTAGTACGTAACAAATAAATGCAAAGTGAAGGAGTATTTCTACGCTTACCATAGATGTGTCAACCTCGTCACAATTTATTTTTCTTTTTTGAGTATTTGAAATTAAGGTGGGCCCCTCTATTAGCTTAAATGAATCCATATGTCACAGATGAGACTCTCCATGTGCCATTGCTTAAAGGCCCTCTTTTGTTCAACAACATTGAAGTTTGAAGCCGAAGAGTACTACTAAGGATAAGCCAATGGAATTGAGTTCCCTTCTAATGTGGACCCCACTCATCTCTTCCTCCAATTATAATAAATATAAAATAAAACAAAGTTGATACAAATAGTGACTGTATACATTTATTATCCATAGCCACTCTCCATTATTAGAAAGATTTTCATTTTATTAGAAATAAGTCTTTGGTCCTCCATTCCTCTTTTTCTCTCATTTCCTTGCCCTCCTACCATTGTGGCGCCACAAGCATCAACAATTACTCCTTCAATAAAATATCCCAAATTAGATTGAAAAACTATGTGCTCACTCTCTCCATTTTATATTATTTCGTTTACAAAATCAATACATAATATATTATTTTATATTTATTAATTTGAAATATTAATAAACATAATATATAATTTTATGTCTATTTTATCCGTATTAATATGCCTTTTTATTTATTAAATTAAGGGATTGTTTGATTGAAAATAAATTATTCCAAAACTAATGCTATTCCACTATTGGTTATCTACTCATAAAATAAGATAAAGATAATACTATATTTTTAAAATAATTAATTATAAAAAAATTATTTTATATCTCAATTAAATTTTAAATAAATTTATTCTAAAATTAATTTAACTTTAATACTCAATGGATAAGGAAAGATAACACGGATGTAATAATTTATTTATTTTTATTTTTCAGTATTTATAGAGACAACAGTTACATTAGTTTTCTTACATTTCCCTGTCTGTGTGTTAATATAGAAAAAATCGCCCTTCGTCCACAACGCCATGGAAAACAGCCCACAGCAATCGGCGGCGAATGCAGCGGCGGCGGCCGCGGCTGCAGCGGCTCAGTCCGGTGGGTACCCGACACAGCCACCGTACCACCACCTCCTTCAGCAACAGCAGCAGCAATTGCAGATGTTTTGGAACTACCAGCGCCAAGAAATCGAACAGGTTAACGATTTCAAGAACCACCAATTGCCTCTCGCACGAATCAAAAAGATCATGAAAGCTGATGAGGATGTGCGTATGATCTCCGCTGAAGCCCCCATTTTGTTTGCGAAGGCATGTGAGCTTTTCATTCTGGAACTCACTATTCGTTCGTGGCTTCATGCTGAGGAGAACAAGAGGCGGACACTGCAGAAGAACGACATCGCTGCCGCGATTACGAGGACGGACATTTTCGATTTCCTTGTTGATATTGTTCCTAGGGATGAGATCAAGGAAGAATGTGCGGGTCTTGGTCCTCCTGGTATGGTGGGGTCCACAGCAAGTGGTGTTCCGTACTATTATCCACCAATGGGACAGCCTGCTCCACCTGGGGTGATGATGGGAAGGCCAGCTATGCCCGGGGTTGATCCGTCAATGTACGTTCAGCCTCCGCCACCGCCGTCGCAGGCGTGGCAGTCCGTTTGGCAGACTACTGAGGATAATTCTTATGCTGGTGGAGGTAGCAATGGACAGGGTAGCCTTGATGGTCAAAGGTAAATTTGTCTTTTGCTTCAGATCTGCGTAAGTTAGGGTTAGGAAAAAATAACTTTGTCAAGTGGAATTGCTTTCTTCCATTTTTGAGGCTGGGGGTGTTAGTATATCCTGTTAATTAAAGTGGCAATCTTTTTTAATTTTGTTTGAATTGTACTCTTAGCTACATACATTTTTGGTTTTTATGTGTTTTCCTTCTTGCATGTTGAGCACATCTAGGGCAATCTTTACCGAATTCGAGTAAAGTACTCGAATGATTTCGTGCATTCTCGGATTACTTAGTAAAGAACAAATCTTTTTTGCAATCTCAGTGATGTTGGAACATGGAGATAGAAGTTACGTCTCCTTGGAGAAAATGGTTGGGGGAATCTGGACTTTGTGGGTATCCAAATTTAACGAGACAACCTGCTATGCTTCACGCGTTTGTTTGGCAGTCTTTACTTTACAAGAGTTCATGATTGAATCTCTTAATCGGAATGTACCAGACTTTTTGCAGTGGTAGTTGTCATAGGTGTTGATGCTAAGATGGAGCCAAATAATATTTTTCAGTTTTACCAATGTAATGATTATATATGCATGCTTGGGATGTGCCCGTTACCAATTATCCTGAGAAACAACTGATACCCCAAGTACCATCCATTACCGTCACCAATTATTCTGAGAAACAACTGATATCTGATGTATTGATCAGTTTTGCAAAGTACCAAAAGTGTTTTCCCTTTCCCACAGCCGTTTATGTAGTTTACATGCATGTCAAAGTATAGTTATTGCTTTTTCCTTACCAAGTAATTATTAGTTATGCAAATGCATATTGAGCACGTGGACAGTAGATAAATTGGGATTAAATTCGTTACTAGCCCCATTGGCTTAGAGTATGTCTTTTTTTTTTTTGAAACTGATAAGTCATAACTTATATGTATTAGTATATGAAACAGTACATGGGTTGTAGTGAAACCATATTTACAACTGGGATTCTCAGGAAATAGATTCCTGTCATCCTAGATGGTACCTAGAACATCAACTATATCAACAGAATCCTCTGAATAAATTTTTTTTCCTCCAAAAACAAGAAGGCATAAGTCAATTCCATATGATCTTGTGCATTGAGTTACTCAAATCCTCAAAACACCTGGAATTTCTTGCTTTCCAGATTTTCCACCAAATGCTTGCAAGGACAATTCTCCATCTACTCTTGTCTTCTGTCTGGATTCCCGCTTCCTCCCAACTATGTAAAACTTCACTTATCTTTTCAGACATTAGTCAGGAAATGCCTCTAAGACTAATGAAAGTTTCCAAAGCGGAACTGTAATTTTGCAGTGTAGAAATAGATGATTAACTGTGTCTGCTTTCTCTCCACAAAGAAAACATCTTGGGCATAGAGTTATATTTCTTCTTACTAGATTATCCGTAGTAAAGACAACCTCTTTTGCAAATAACCAAACAAAACAGGCTACCTTGTGTGGGGTCTTCCGGATGTGTTTCCAAGGTTATTCTACAATCTGATAGTTTGCTGACTCATCATTTTATAAGCATACTCACCTTAAATAAACCAGAGTTGTTAGTTGTGTCCCTTCCGTCTAAGCAAATCAGTCCCATCTTGAAGACCACTGAAGGATTCCAATGTGTTTTAAAATTCTGCCACTCCCTTACAATCATTTAGCATTCTTCTGAAGGTGATATCCTATCCCTGATCTGTCCTTGTTTCTGTCATGTCTTATATTGATGCCTACTAAGTTGAATATGTCTAGGTCTTCTGAAGATTACCATTCCCTAGCCAGTTGTCTTTCCAAAAGAGTTTTATTTCCCTCATTCACATTGATGAGTGAGTTATCCTTAAAAGATGGCCAGTGAGCCCCTATAGCTCTCCATAGACTTGACCTCATATGGAGTGTTAACCACCTTAGTCATCCACTCTGCCCCAAAAAGGCTTTCTTGGGTGAGCTTCCACAACCATTTCATCTTTAGAGTCCTTTTTTGCCCAAGTTTTTGATACCTAGGCCACCTTGCTTTTTATCTATAATTACTTCTTTCCACTTTACCAAATGAGAACTTCTTTTTTCCTTGTTCCCTTGCCATAAAAAGGACCTTCTGATATCTAATATTGAGTTGATTAGGGTGAGCCTCCACCAAGGGCAAATATTGTGACTCCTGTCTCTGGCTAATTTCTTTTCACATTTTTCTATGACTCTATTCTAGATCTCCTTGCCTTTAGACTTAGCTACTAACTCTCTCTCCTAATCCTCGACCACCCTGCTTTCCTAGCAAGGGTCATGTCCTTGGTGAGCTGAATATGTGTCCTATCATGTCTTATCTCCCCAAGTTTGCTGGTCTATCTCTACCTCTCTGTAGACCTATCACATCCAAACTTTTTTTTTCTTTGTGTTAATTGAGAACTTAACAAGAGTTACTTTAACACTTGCTCAACTGAATTATGTATGGTTAATGGATGATCCTAGTTTATATTTATCTTGTTTTCATTTGGAAAATGAATTAGGGTTACTTCTGTGTCTTCTGGAAGATAGTTAAATATTAGTCAGTTAGATTAATTTCCTGAAATCCTCCTTTATTTTTCTCCTGTCTGATCCCTCTTTTTTAAGGGTTAATCTATTTAAATGAAGAGGAAAGAGAAGAAAATTAGAAGGGGATGGAAAATCTTAGTGAGTCTTATTTCTAGAATATCCTCGAACTCATGAGGGTGAGCCATTAAAAAATGTACTAGTAATTAATGGTCTCCTTAAAATGTGAAGATGGTAAAATTTTGTTCCTAAAAATTGAGCAATTTTATATTTTGTTACATATTAGGTCCAATCTTAATTTGCCATTAGAAAAAAGTTCCATTTTTGTTTTTAAACCTAATGAAGCTGCAATCTAAAGTATAATGAAAAGTAATGTTTGACCACAGTTAAAGACAAAATGATATATTTAGATCAACATATTTTGACACGTGGAACTTAATTTTACATGGGAACTCAGTTAATGAAAAAGGCAAATAAAATTTTGCTAACCAAAAAGGGCAGAAGTGAACCCAAACTGAAAAGTTTAGAGTTTGAAACGATAACTGCAAAGTTCACTTCTAAATCAAGGGAAATTGCAATATCCAAAATTCATGTATCATTAGCAAACTGAAATCAGAATTAGAAAATGATTAGCAAAGGTGTTATCTTACCAATAAAATTACATAATCAAAACATTAAATTTCTTCTCTATTTCTTTGCTTGGAAATTCTTTTCTAACAAAGGTCAAGGAAAGGACTTTTGGAGCACCAGAGGTCTGTTGATAGAGTAAAACTGTGGGAAGTAGTTTCTCATATTTGGATCAACAATGTCTCTCCAAATCCAGCTAGTCGTCCTTGTGTGACTTACGCCTGAAAAGCATATGAAAGAGTGACAGTAACCATATGACAATCACCCAGTTTCACCCTCAACATAAATTATTCATTCCCCAAATCGTTTTCCAAGATCTAAACTAAATGTCAATTAATACGGGTTTTATGGTACTCATATTTATCATTATTTCTTAAGGGGCATACAAAGTCCAAGGTGGACAAGTAAAAGTAAACGAAGGGAATATTAATTTACTATTTGAAATTGCTCAATTTTATTTTAATTTTTTTGTTTGGGTTGACTTTCTACCTTTGTCAATTAGCAAGTTCGTTTGCCATTTCCATTAACTGAGTTCCCGCATAATATGAATAAGTTCCACGTGTCAAAATCTGTCGATCTAATATAATCTTTAAGGGGTCGCTTAGTAGAGTGTATAAGAATAGTACTGAATATGGTGAAATAGTAATGTTGGGACTATTTCCTATCCACTGGTTAGTTTTGGTGTATTAAGGGCAGTTTTGTCTTTACCCATCTTTTTCCATGTGTTAATAGGCAATGTATTGCTGATACCATCATTTGCTACATATTAATTATATACTCTATAATACTGAATAGAGTGTATAACTAATACATGCATAGGTTAAAAATACTACCAAAGAAAGTGTTAAATAGTACCATGACTAATACATGGATTAGATTCTCTAATACATCTTACCAACAAATCCCTAAGTGTTTGGACTGGAAAAGGAGGGATTATGTCCTGTACTTATCATGGTTGTAAACTATGTTGCTTGAACTCTTCAAGAATGTCAGTAGTGCTCTATTTCAGAAAAAAAAAAGTCAGCGGTGCATACTGGATCCTCCAAAAGTTGTGTATTTCGGAGAATCCGACACGGGCGCAGCATTGGAAGTGAAGAGTCCATGATTCCATGCAACTTAGGTTGTAAAGGATGAAGAACAGTGCACAGTATGAAACTTAACTTAGCAAAGTAAAAAGAAAGACTTAATATGTGTTATGTTTAAAGTAAGTTCAATTCAACAGCTAAATAATCCCAACGTGTTACATAAGGTAAATATTGTATAATTGTTCGGTTTTCTGCAATTTTCTCCATCCCTCTATGTAAATAACGCAATATTGGTTCGCAGTCGACAATATCTTCACTATCTAGAGTAACGATGAGTCGAAGAACACCGTGCATTGATGGGTGCTGAGGCCCCATATTGACTATCATGAGGTCTTTTCTTGTAGTTGTTACAGTCATGAGTTTTTTAACGATTCATTCCTATGACCTGTGGACCTAAAACCAGTATAGTATTCCTTCTTAATTAACAGTATGGAACTAAATTTAGGATATTACCACTTACCAGTAAGTGAGTTGTGTCGGCTAGATGGGAAGTAGACATCTCATTGCATGTTAATCACTGAATGTTTACTTTTTGCATTACATTGGTTTAGCAACTAGCGGATCATCCAGTGAAAACTGTGGCAAGGTTGGATGTGTCTAGAACATAGTTTTCTGATAAGTGTTCTTCAAAGAGAACAACACCCCCTGGTGCATGCAGTTTGGGACTAAATTTAAGATATTACCAGTAAGTGAGTTGTGTCGGCTAGATGGAAATTAGACATCTCTTCTTAAGGTGTAAAACTGTAAATTCAGATTTAAAGGTATGTGCTAAAATATCTTAAAGAATTATGGTAGGAACTCTCTGTTGTGTTTACCACGAACCATCCTTCGACAGAGATGTCTTTATCTCGCTTGCAATGTAGTACTTCTTAGAGATAGATAGGAATGTAGGAAGTATTCAGAAGCTGATACAGTTCTATTTTTATGCTTTCCAACTCAACTTTGGTTGTTTACAATGTAATTCTGCTGGCTTTATCCTCAAAAGAAGTCTACATGATATGGACTACAAAATTTTGAAATGGTGCCGAAGGCATAGGTTCATGCATGAATCTGTTGATTTTCTTTGTTCGGTAATTTAGGGAGGATCAGTACTTGTTTCCATATGCTATAGCAAATTTTCTTATTCAGAAATGTTATTATAACTACTATGTTTTTGGTCTTATGAGCATGTTTTATGTTTTCTTGTGTAATTGTTATTATTATTACTTTTTGGTCCAGGGTTGAGAAACCTGTTCTGAAGAGATTTAGGGTTCCTTGTTTTTTTCTTTTCTTCTACATTGATGAGTGTGTGATTTATAATGCTGGTAACATGTTTTCACTTGTTTTTCCATGTTTTCCCAATCTTTCACTTTTTCGTAATTATATGATCAAAGAAATAGCATTTACTTGGGATTGGATTGCAAGAACTAACATGCAGGAGGCTTTTGTGATGTTGACCTGAAAGATGTTTTCCCTGGACAGTTGAAGGGGAGCCTTGGAGTAACTGATAAAGTTGCTGCCATGTGACCAGGAGGTCATAGGTTCAAGCCTTGGAAACAGCCTCTGGTAGAAATGTAAGGTAAGGCTGCGTACGATACACCCTTGTGGTGGGGCCCTTCCCGGACACTGCGCATAGCGGTAGCTTTAGTGCACCGGGCTGCCCTTTTAGTTCGATAAATTTGTCTCCTTTTTTTAATAGATTTTGGTAAATGAGATCCCAATAAACACAATTAGTTAGTTTGTTTGTCAGCTAAACTACTTGCAAAACTTATTATGTTCTAATATATCCCTGTAGATAACTAAATTGTAGATTAAATATGTTAATTTAGTAGGTACCTGGTCAATGTTGGCTCTGACATCATGCTTAGAAGTTTTAATTTAGGAAAAGTATGTTGAGTTCCACATGCCAAATATCATATGGGAGGATCATAAACGTGAATGCAGTTTTGGTTGCCAAATATCTCAGCATACATCACATTTGGAACTGGAATGTGATTCTAAGATTTGCATACTTGGCTGGTTGGTGTTAATTTTCTGATTAGTATCATGTGCCATGCTTGCTCTCATTGCTCTGTAAATTCATGTACGGCATCTTATTATTTGATCAAGAAAATGCATGCGACTGAAAATCTAATATTTCCTGTTTATAGGTGGAGTCATGGTGACTTTGCCACCATCCTTATGCTTTCTTTCTTTTATGCTGAACTTATCATTGTAACAACCTCTATCCGTGACCTATTTATTCCATCACTCTCTCTTTTTGGTTTAAGATGGTCTCATAATCAATGAGCTATCTCTATTCACTAGTCTGCTTGTGTTCATGTCATTTCACTCATTTTTGGCATGCCTTGATTTGTTTGGTATGATTCCTAAGGTTAAATATGTAGTCTCTAAATTGTTTTTCTTACTCTACAGTTATTAGTTCATGGGCTGTAGTTATTTATTAGTATTTGTTAGTTGTAGTTTCTTAATGTGGTTCTGTTTGAGGATACAAGACATCGATTTCTCGTTCATATGGTTCAACTATTAATTGTTTGTAATGATTTTTCTGTTTGATCTTGCTACAGCTAAAGACCATGTTTGCTGCCGATCCGGATGCTGAGTGGCACAGCGGAAGCTTTTAGTTAATAATGCTACAGCTCCTCTCAAATGTGAATGCACCTTATTGCTACTGTGCACGGATACTGGCTTAACTGTAATGACTTAAAACCTTTAGTCGTCTTGTCTGTATAAAACTGTGTAGTTTATCAGAATGCTTATGGAGTTCTGGTTTTCAGTATTATGATATAAACTTGACCATGCTTCTCGCATAGCAATTGTGTCATGTTACTTCAATCAGTTCTTTTCTGCCCTTTAGGGGTGGTTTGGTATGATGTATAAGAATAGTGCAAAATGTGGTGTATTAGTTATGTTTTCATTAGTAATCTTGCCTTAGTTATGCTGATAATTTTCTTATGCAGTGTTTGGTTTGGTATAACAAGTAATTGTTTGCAAATATATCCTTCATAAATATGGTGGAAGATGTCGGAAGTTTTGAGGGAGCTTCAACCATGCTAATGCATGAGTAATACCATGAGGGGTCTTTTGGTAGAGTATTAAAAGAGCTATTGCATGCACTAGTCTTGTGTACTACTGGTACATTGTTTGGTGCAGTTTTCTTATCGTGAATTTTCATATATTACGCACAGTAATACCAAATAGAGTGTATATTTAATGCAAGCATTAGTTATATATAGGATGAAGAAATGTACTCCCTTCCTTCAAAAATAAATAAATTGTTGAGCTATTTTTCAATGTTCAAAATAAATGAATTATTCATTCTTCAAGAGACATTGAAAATTTCTTTCAAAACACAACTCGTTCTTCAAAAGGTATGTGTGCATATATGTATTTAAAAACAACCAAAATAGGAATTCTTAAACCTCGACTTGAGATGTTGATCAACCACAATTCATTTGAATTCATAAAACAATTTCAAACGAGTCCTAACAGATATCTTAGTCGGAAAGGATCCAATATCATCCATGATTGTGGTGAGGTCATATCTCTCGACCGAAATAAACCTTGCGCAAATAAACCTTGCGCAGTGGTGCATGACCAATGCTTCCTCATCTATCCTAAACTCAATTTTCATTTCCTCCTGCTCATCTCCACCCGAAGCTTGAACAACCTCATCATCACTACAATTTCTATTCTTCGAGTCATCGACTATCCATTTTTTCCTTTTCTCAGACCTTTTAACTTCTACAACTTTGCACTTATTACCTTAGCCATTTTTTATGATCTACATATAAAAACATAATTTCTCAACTATCATGCAAAAATAATACATAATCGACCTAACAGTCTATTAACAGGACAACAACACAAACAAATGAATGTGGAATTAGAAAAGAAGAAAATCCAACCTTAAATAGGATTACTGTCAAGCACAATTGAAGATAAAATCCAGAAATCAAGCAACTACTTAACCAATCGAATGGTCTATTAACAGAACAACAACAATGTATGATCGAACCATCTCCCACAAGAACAAGTATCTAAAACACCATTACATTGAAGAAAAATTTGAACTAACTAATGAAATTCAGGAAAAAATTTACCATGCAATCGGCAAAGACAATCATAATCCATCAAATATCCATCAACAATTAAATAAATATCAACTTAGAAACACAGATTTTTAGTAAAATCAAACCCCATTTAAAAAAAAAATCAAATTTCTTCATCCAAATCAAATAAATACCTAATCAACCGAACGGTCTATTAACAGAACAACAATAATATATGATCAAATCATCCCTATAAGAACATGCCCTATAAGAACATGCATCTAAAATACCATTATATTGAATAAAAATTTGAAGAAAACTCAGATTTCTAGGCACACTCGCCTAATGAAATTCACAAAAAAAAATCACCATGCAATCAACAAGGACAATCATAATTCATCAACTATCCATCAACAATCAAACAAATATCAACTTAAAAGTATAGATTTTTAGTAAAATCAAGCCTCGTTTTTTGAAAAAAAAATCAATTTTTTTCATCCAAAATCAACAACACAAATCGAAACTGAAAAAATACAAAAAAAAATCTATCAACATGACGCATAAATTTAGCGAGAAATGGAGAGAACTTACCTGAATTGGAAGAGGAAAGATTTATAGCTTTAAAGAAGATATAAATAAAAACTGAAGGTTGGGGAAGCAGGAAAGCCGAAGAGTTTTGTCAGTGAGAGTGAGGAGAGAGGAAATAAATATAGGTATTTTAAAGAAAAGTAGGGGTAAAAAGTATTTAGAAAAGACTTAAAAGGGGTGACAACAACTTTCGAGACTTTACAAATTGGCTCATACTAGACACCTTTTCTATTTTATCTCCCTAAATCCTAAAAAAGAAAAAAATCCAAAAAGAAAATAATGTTTGTTATAAATGTATTTACATTATAGTGAATGTCTATCAAGATCTATTTTGAGACCTATTAGGATTTGAAACATCTGTCTTTTACTCAGACTAGGAGTAAATTTTCCCTATAAACAGAGGGGTTCTGTTCATTGTATTTACAATCTTATGATCCCTCATCCCTCGAGAGAAGAAATAAGAATCACTCTCTCTACTTTTCTTCTTTATTCTTTCTTATTTCATAATAGGTTATCAGCATGAGACTCTGCCAAACAAGTAATTCTTTATGTTATCTTTCTTTTGTTACTACTAATATAATTATTATTGGATTTGAGAAAAAATAATTGGTTTGGAACCATTTATATTTTAAATTTATTCCTTGAGAACAATATTATCAAAAAGGATGATAATATGTTAGGTTCAAGTCCCATCGATTCATGCCTAAGACGCATTTATATGGATTAAATATTGAGTTTGAATCTCAATACACCATATTGATGATATTGTGATGGCTACGGCAAAATAATGGGTGTTTGATGAAAAGTCATGAAATTTGACCCATTGAATATGTTCCATTCCATGAAGTGAATGTGGTAGCAATATATGATAAGTCTTAAATATGACAACTTACTTCATTCTTGAGGTGCATGTGGTAGCAGTGCATAATATGTCTGAAAGAAGACAAGTGATTGAATGCACGAATATACCCGTGGAGGGACAGTATGATAATGATCATCAAAAGTGATGATATTTTCACACGCTTATATGATTATAATATATGCTAGAGAAAAATTCTCTACATCATATGTATGCCTCGATTTGCTTCTGAAGTAACAAAATCTTGAAAGAGGTTATAAGCTATCATAATTTAATAGGCTTAAGGCATGATTATATTCCATTCCTGGGGAATGAGAAACTAATTAATGCAAACGTGCACTTGATTGTGATTGTATCACAACTCACCTCCGAAAGAGGTTGAATAATTTTGAAATCTACTTCTAAAATAGTAAATCTGAAATTTATTCATGTAATAGTAAATCTGAAATTTACTAAAGAAAAAGTACATGTCATGGTAAACTTTGAGTTTACTAGAATAAAAGTTCATAAATTGATATGAACGATTGTGACATCTCAAAGATGTGCATATTGAATATTAGACATGTATTGAAGAAGTAGAAGATTCTTCGAGAATTGTTTATGTCATTTATTCTCATAATAAGTTGGTTGGACCAACTAATGTTGGGATTGAATTCCTTAAATCTGAAAAATATAAAAGGTGAATATGGGCTCGTTCACCTATTATGTGACATGTTGAAAAGATGCATCAATAAGATGATCACATGTACATTCATTGTCAACCTGTAGTTTGACATTCATAAAGTTGTTTGCTCAGTAAAATTGAGTTAAGAACATAATTTTCAGATTGTTCAATCAAGAAAGTTATCTTGATGATGATGGTTTGATATTGAATGCCTTCGATAAATAGCTAAACCATCGCTAATAAGAACAAAGCTTCATGTGTTGGTCTGAAATATGATATGTTGCATACAATAACACTTGTATGCATTAGACCAATAAATTATGATTATTTCTTCCCCCTCAATTGGTTCAAGGTCATGAACCAACTATTCCATCTAATAGTTTTGATGTGCGGTATACGATTAATGAATATACCATGATGCACAAAGATGGATTCCTCAAAGAAGATAGAGGATGTATGTTAGTTTTTCTAACATAAATGGGAGATTATAAGCAGCTATGAAATATGTTAGAATTATCACCAGATATTTATTCAAAAGATAATTCAAGTCAATTGCCGAAAGCATTTCATATTTAAGCTACAAGTGCTCCTATTTTGTGTCCATGAAGGACAAAGTCTATGCATGTGTGAAGCGTGGTAGACCAATCGGTTCCAAATGAAATAATCCTTGAAAAGGATAAAGAGCAAATAATCATAATAGGAAGGCAATGTCTACGATATAACACTTCATGAAACCTTATGAGAGGTTCAGGTACCTGAAAATAATGAAGTGATGAGATCTCAAAATGTTATGTCACATTGTGAACCGATACAAAATGATATATCATCAATATCTTTGATACAATATTGGCACAATATGGTGAAAGATTATGAGGATCTGAATTCTACGTTAATTTAAGCATGCTGACGTAGAAACATTTATCAAGTGACATGAAATGATGCATCTTGGTAAGCGTAAAACTTATTTGATTTGCAGTCCAGACACTTGAAGCTAAGATGTCACACATGAAATGTTGAATATTGTCACTTGACAAAATTTATATGAAAACTTCTTTAAGGATTCAAAATATAAAAGCTTCTGGGAAACTTATTGATAATCCTTACATTGTATAAGCTTATAGCTTGAAAATTATTGAAACTCTTGGAGAGTTTTCAAAAGCAATAAGATTACTTGCTGAAATGAGAAATATATCAATTTGGATTGGTTATAAAGTACCATATCTTAGTACAATTGGTGCATTCATGTATTTTGTAAAATACTACAAGACTCAATATAGCCTTTCGCTCAATTTGTTAGCAAGGTATATTTCTACTCCTACTACGAGACATCGAAATGGGATAAGATACATGAGTTTTAATGATTTTCTAAAGATTGCAGTCCCGATATTACTGGTCATGCTGATGTTGGGTACTCATCTAACCCGCATAAATCTCGTTCTCAAATATATAATGTGTTCACATATGGGGATTCTGTCATATCTTGGAGATATACAAAACAGTCTATCTAGCCACTTTATCGAACTATGATGAGATAATAGCTATTCATGAAGCAAGTCAAGAATGAATATGGTTGAGATCCATGATACATCTCATTCGAGAAAAATGTGGCCTGAAATGTGATAATGTACCCATAATTTTATACGAAAATAATGCAACATGCATAACACATCTTGATGGATTCACTTGAACGAATCTTAACGTGCAACGGATTCGTTCAAGTGACAATGTGGCTGTTTTATTCACCAAGTCTCCTTCAATTGCAACTTTTAAGAAGATGGTGTACAAGATCGGGATGCAAAGGTTCAAGGATGTTCTCATTAGGGGGAGTTAATACGCGTTGTACTCTTTTTTCCTTACGAGATTTTGTCCCACTAGGTTTTCTTGTAAGGTTTTTAATGAGGCAGCCGATATGCGTATTGTTAGAAATATGTACTCTTTTTCCTTCACTAGATTTTTTATCCCACTGGTTTTTTCTAGTAAGGTTTTAACGAGGCACATTATCTATCTAGATATTCAAGATGAAGTGTTATAAATGTATTTACATTATAGTGAATGTCTATCAAGATCTATTTTGATATCTATTGGGATTTGAAACATCTGTCTTTTTCTCTGACTAGGAGTAAATTTTCCCTATAAACAGAGGAGTTTTGTTCATTGTATTTACAGTCTTATGATCTCTCATCCCTCAAGAGAAGAAATAAGAATCACTCTCTCTACTCTTCTTCTTTATTCTTTCTTGTTTCATAACAATATCTCTTTTCTCAATTAAGTTTTTAGGGTGTCTATTATACCAAATCTTCTTCAAAAATTAGTAAATTTAATATTTCTTTATTTCTTTTAAGTATTTTAAATGGTCTCTTGAAATATCAAAAGGCCAATGTTATGAGTTTGTATCCAAAATGGCGTCTGCTAAGACCGCTTTTATTAAGGGTAACTTACATAAATTCCTAAATATTTAAGTGTTATAACACTTTATCCCAACAATTTATTAAATTACATCATATCTCGGATTTTTAAATGTGTGATATATATGTTATAACGTGATACATATAATTAGTGATATATTTAAAATTAAAAAAAAAATATTTTAGGAAGTAACAGATTCAATTAGTAAGGGGAGTAAAATTAGGCATAAGTCGTGAAAATGATAAATCTGATTCCAGATGTATCATAATGACACATTTCGTAAATTTACTCACTGATCATAAAAAAAATCAATATCACACCTAAATAAATAATTTACATATGTTAAATGTATCAAATATTTATAAATAATTTACATATGTCAAACATATGCTAAATGTATCAAATATTTATAAAAAATTTAAAGTTAAATATTTGTTAAATTACATCACATCCCAAATTTTTATATTTTTGATACATATGTTATGACGTCATACATATAATTAGTGATACATTTAAAACAGAAAAGATTTTTATTTTAGGAAGTAACTGATTCAATTATTAAGGGGAGTAAACCTAGGCACAAATCATGGAAATGATAAATCTGGTTTCAGATTATCATAATGATACATCTGGTTCCAGATGTGTCACAGTGATACATTTCGTAAAATTACTCACTAAACATTAAAAATTCAATATCACACCACAAAAAATAATTTTCATATGTCAAACATATATTAAATGTAACAAATATTTATAAATAAGCATATGTTAAAGTTGTATCAACTGAGATTTTATGGGATGAAATATTTGGGGGGAAAAATCTTCAAAGATATATAGATTGCATGCATTAATTGTGAAGTAAAAGTAGGGTGAGGATTTTATTCATATGTATTAAGAGTAAAATACAAAATCTGAAATTTTAAGTAATTGTTTAAAAGATAAGGGGTTTTGGGTAATAAGCTCTCTTAGGTTTGTGGTTTTGTGTAATTTATCCTTTTATTAATAACTAGTTTAGTCGCACGTGCCTCGCACGTGTAACTTTTGATTATTTAAAATTAGACGATTTCATCTATTACGAAGGTTTTTAATGAAGTGCAAAAATAAAGAAGACATAACAAGCAATTTTGTAAAATAAATAAATTATGTCCTAATTCTATACAAAGCAAAAACAATATACATCACAGATAATAATAACACATACTATACTCCAAATTTGTAGATGTAAATTTAGATTTATAGATTTTTTAAATCTTCTTAGAATCAAATTTAGTTAATTTAGAATTCCTAAACTAATGGAAAAAGTATCAGTTGTCATTAATTCTGATAACTTCTTATAAAGTAAGGGTTTACTATAAATATATTTAATTAATTTTCAACTCTTAAATATTAGGAAAAAATAGTGAAAAGACGATTTTGTCTAAAGCAAAGATTTTTAATGAAGAACAAAAAGTTCAAACGACATGTTTAAGGCCCTTCACACTTTTAATATATTATAAATAAATTATAGATAATAAAAAATCAAAGTAGTTATTAGACCAATCTAACAACAAGCTAAAATAATTAGATTAACTTATTTAATAATTAAAATTAAATTTCAAAACCTATACGAAAAAAATACTATAAGTTGTAACTTTTTTCCTTTTTTAATTAGATGAAAATATATATTTAAAATGATTAATCAAAAGTTATATAATTTAACTCTCGTAAAGTGAAACATGATAATAAATTTTGATCGAGGGAGTAATAATATAAAATTATAAATCTCTTTAATACTAATTTTAAAACTTATATTTATAAATTATTTAAATATGTAGTTCAAACTTGTTTAAATAAATTAATTAATAATTATTTAATTATGCATCATATCAATAACAAATATGATTAATGATTCACAAATTATCAGTTGATGTAACATAGGGGTGCAAGACTACAACATTAATACGCGACTCTCTTAGGTTGTTGTTAACTAAGGTTGCACTACTACAACAATCTTTATTCTACTGAGCATCATGCTGCTCTTTTGGGTTTCCAACTAAACCCATCCTCTAGAGGATCCATCTGCAAGGAGGACTACTCCAGACTTAAGGTCATTCCTGAAATTACTGAGATTAAATCTGTTGTTTTTTCCTTTAAGCCTGACAAAGCTCCTGGCCCTGATGGTATCCATCCCCTACTTGATCAAAGGTACTGGGATATCATTGGCCCAGCTGTTGTCAATTTTTGCAGACAAACCTTTCATAAAGCCACTATGGATGAGGCTGTGAACAACACCTACCTTTGTTTAATCCCTAAGTGTAGGAATGTCATTAACCTTATGAACTTCAGACCTATTGGGCTGTGTAATACTCAGTATACGATCATTACCAAAATCATAACTCATCGTTTGAAGCAACATCTCCCTACTCTGATCAGTCATACTCAATCTAGTTTTCTGTCCAATAGACGTGCTGTTGATAATGCTATCATTGTCCAGGAATACATTACCCACTTTGCTAAAATAAGAGGGAAAAAAGCCAACATGATCTTAAAAATTGATCTTGAAAAGGTTTTTGACAGAATTGAATGGTCCTTCATCAGGCAAGCTCTATTATTTTTCAATATCCCTGATAAAATGATGAAGCTCATTATGTCTTGCATCTCCACTTCCAACATCTCCATACTTATCAATGGGGTAGGACTAACTTCTTCAAGCCTACAAGAGGGATTAGGCAAGGGGACCCACTCTTACCCTACCTTTTCATCATGTACATGGAGCTACTCTCTAGAAGGATTGATTATGAGGTGGATACTCTTAACTGGACTCTCATCTCTATTAGCAGGAAAGGCCCCAGAATCTCTCATCTCTTCTTTGCTGATGATCTTAACCTTTTTGCTAGAGCTGATGAAAAAAACTGTCATACTATCATAAATACCCTAAACAGTTTCAGTCAACATTCAGTTCAAAAGATCAACATCTCTAAATCCAAAATCATTTTTTCTAATAATTGCAACCATGATGAGAGGCTGCTCCTGGATCAAAACCTCAAAATCAAGCCTTCACAAGACTTTGGCAGGTATCTAGGTTTCTCTATTTTCCACCAAAAGACACTCATTAGGGATTATAACTTCATCCTTGACAATCTTAGGCAGAAGCTCAGTGGCTGGAAAGCTACATTACTCAATATGGTAGGAAGAACTATTCTTGCTAAGACTTCTTTAGGAAGCATCCCCAACCATATAATGCAATTTATTCAACTTCCTAGACAAATTTTTAAGGCCATTGACAAGATCCTAAGAGACTTTATTTGGGGTTCCATCTCTGACAAGAGGAAATTGTATTTAATTTCTTGGGATACTGTCACTAGACCAAAAATTGAGGGGGGTTTGGGCATCCAAAAAGCTAAGTTTAAGAACAAGGCTTTGCTCATGAGTCTAGCTTGGAGGTTTACTCATCAACCAATAACTCTTTGGACTAGGGTCTTAACCAAAAAATACAACTCCATTGGAACCATTCAACCTACATCAGAATCTAGGACCTGGATCAGTCTAGCGAAGGCTTGACAGCTTGCACTGAAGCAAACACCTAGAGTGTGAAGGATGGTCATCATGTTAGATTTTGGCTGGACAGATGGCTACCAAATAACACTTCCCTTAGGAATACCATTCAAGGCCTCCTTAATAAAAATGATGAAGATCTTAAACTTGCTGAGGTCTGGATTAACTCATCTTGGAATTTTGACAATCTTTCCATTAACCTTTCCTTCGAGACCAAGTAGCTCATTGTTAACACTTTTTTCCCCAATACCAAAAGGCCTATAGACACTTCCATTTAGAGACTTACTGGTAGTGGGAAATTCTCTACTGCTAGTGCCTACAATCATGTTTCTCAGTTAGAAAAACATACTTAATGGGGCAATACTTGGTCTGGGTTCTGGAAGATCCATATCCCCAATAAAATTAAGTTTTTCCTTTGGAAATTCTTTCATAACAAACTTCTTTCCAACTCTCATCTCTCAAAAATAGGAATCTCCAGCAGCAAATTCTGTAAAAGATGTCCCCAGGAAGAGGAGAACATAAATCATATCTTCTTTGATTGTATCAACGCTAAGTAGCTTTGGAGAGATCTCAGTGCCAAAGACACTCAACCCTTTAAGCTTAAGCCCACTGACTTTTCTTCTTTGAACTGCCTTACTAATTGGAAGAATGTTCGAAACCAGAAGTTTGACAAACTTCTTCTCTGGGCGGAAATACTTCCTTATTGTTTATGGATAATTTGGACAACTAGGAATACTTATAACTTTACTGGCCAATTGTATAATGCTTTCTTCAAAGACGCATATACACAAGCTATTGAGTTCTCCCACATACATTCTGATGGTAGGCTCCCTCATACCTTAACCACTATCAACATCAATTGGATCCCTCCAAAATACGAAACCTTTAAGTTGAGCATCGGTGGGTCTTGCTTAGGTAATCCTGGGAAGGGGGTATTAGTGGGGTAATTCGAAACCACAAAGGTGACTAGCTGCTAGGATATTCAAAAAGCTTTCTTATTGGAACCAACAATCTTATGGAATTACTTGCTTTGAATGAAGGACTAAAAATCATTGAAAGTCATATCAATTAATACCTACTCAAATCAACACGGACTCCCAAGAAATAATAAGGATGCTTAAAGAAAATCATGATATCTATGATGGTATTCTTCATGATTATAGGTGCAGGTTAAGAAGGTTGGGGATTCCAGTCATACACCACTGCTTTAGAGAGGCCAATATGGTGGCTGATTCACTAGCAAAAATGGGAACAAACTCAACGTTTTTTTATGAAGCAAGAATTTTTTAAGTTCCTCCAGTGTGTACCCGTAACGCTCTATGGACAGATACGATAGGAACTACTGTTCAAAGAAGTGTTAGATCTAGTTCTAATGGTAGGATAGATCACACTTATCAAGTGTTTCAAATCAACCCTGGTTGATAAACTGAAAACATGTAACTGTACTACTGGGCTCCTTTTAATTTCTACGAAACTTTCATTATTACCAAAAAAAAAAAAAAATAAGGTTGCACTATAAAGTATGTGATTTTTATGGTTACTATAATACATTGTTGTTTACCAAGTTTAAATTATTTTGAGGTGTTGTTTAATACGTCTAAACTATTTAGAATTTTGACTATCATTATTGAAATATTTTAGATTATATTTAAAATATTATTTTAATATGTCATTAAAATTATTAAACATAAGAATTAATAAAATTACTTATTATAGGTCATATTTAAAACAAATACAAGTAGCTATAAAAATGACATAAAATAGAAGCGCTAGACTACAACATCAATTTATGACTCTATTGAGTTGATATTATTATAAAATTTCAAACAAAAAATTAAAAAAATAAGAATTATCTATCTGATAAAAACACATGATTAAGTAAATATAATACATAAATATATTTTGTCAAATTTAAAATTCGAACAATAATACTTTGGCCACCCTGATTTTGATCAAATGAAAATATAATTAATTAATTTTATATTTATATTTTTACACGAGAATATTTTTTCTAGCAATAAGTACTACACAACCATTAATTATTAAAATTTCATTTCCATGTATCGGGATAGTTTTCAATATATTGAAAAATACTTTCTTTGTTTCGTATTAGTTGACTTTCTTTCAATTTTTTTTTATTTTAATTTAATTGTACAAGTTCTAAAATTAACATTATTTTATGCATATGTTTTCCTATCTTACTCTTGATAGAAATACTAAATACATTCACGGTTTTCAAAATTATTAAATAATGCATAAATGATCTCAATTTTCAAAGTTAAATTATTATTACTAGTTTCAATTATAAATACTCAATTTTTGAGGCGTAATGCATGAGATGGAGTAGTATATATCAATTTTTTATGTTTAATTATTGCATTGATTATTGGAATTTAAAAAGTATAAGAGAGTAAATATGTAAAATGTATCTCTATTTATCAGTTTTTTAATTGATGTGCCAAGTCCATAGGGGCTAACTAATTCGAAACGAAGGAAGTATTATTAAATAAAGTAATAATAGAATTTTAATTTAGGATGAAAAGGAAAAAAATTTTCAAAATAAAATTAATTTATAGTGTGAATAATTTTTTTTTTTATTATGGTCAAATTTTAGTTAATTTTTTATGGACAAAAAAATTTATTGCAATATTTATCTATATTTATAATCTATAATAATAATAATAATAATAATAATAATAATAATAATAATAATAATAATAATAATAATAATAATAATAATAATATATTAAAAGTGTGAAGTGCCTTAGAAATATTGTTTGAACTTTTTGTCCTTCATCAAAAGTCTTTACTTAAGAAAAAAGCGTCTTTTCACTATTTTTTTCTAATATTTAAGAGTAGAATAATTAAATATATTCTAGATAAAACTTTCCTTATTAGAAGTCATCAGAAATAATGACAACTAAAACTTTTTTCATTAATTTAAGCAAATCAACTAAATTTGATTTTAAGAAGATTTGAATAATCTAGAAATAAATATAAAAGCGTTAGAATAAGAAAAATTAAAGAAGTATTAAATTTTTAAAAGTTTTTAGTAGATAGTAATAATAATGTAATCTAGGGCTGTGCATTTTTCGGTTCAAACCGTTAATTCGAATTGATAACTTGTTTATCGGGTTAATGGGTCGGTTTCTAGATTTTTGGGGTCCGGGGTTTCGGGTTTAGTATTTACATTAATGATTTATCGGTTGGGGTCTCGGTTTGTATGATTTCTTATCGGGCTACCCGATATCCCGATAAGAAATAGGCCCACTTAAATTTTCCAATACCCATTAGTCATTACCCAGTTACCCTGGCCGGCTGGCCCAAAAGGCAAGCCAAGCCCAAAGGGAAAGGGCAATAGGCTTTTCACAATTTTTTTTTTTTTGTGTGTGTTAACGGGTTTTCACGATTTCACTCACACTGTTAGCGCCTCTCTCCCCCTCTCTCTCTCCTCTATCTCACTATCTCAGTCTCTCTCTCAGATTAACTGCTCAATTTTTGCTCAATTTTCGCTCAATTTTTGCTTAATTTTTGCTCTTCTGGTCGACTGTTGCTAGCTTGTTGGCTTGCTGCCCACAATCATTCACTCAGGTAATAATTTTCTCCACTCTGGGTCTGGGTTGGAGTTGATTGTCTTGCATTTTGGGAAATTAATCTTGGTTGTCTTTGTTTTGTAACTAGTAGTCTGAATTGCCTTTCAGGTTGGATTTTTTTCACCTTTTTTGGAAAGTTGCGCCGCCTAACAAAAGTGAAAAAGGTACGACTTCCCTAACCACAATCTAGGAGCATTTGGTATGGTCTAAGTAACCACAATCTAGGGGCTATTTGATGTGGTCTAAGAATATCCCAAGATAACTTTTTTTTATGGTAGTCTTTTGTATTTGAAGGTACATTAGTATGTCAGTCTTAGGAAGAAGAAAGCAAGTTCAAAATTATTTGGATGTTTTCACTTTAAAAGCCTGAGTCTGTACTTTGGTTATATCCATGCTGATAACAGAACTCTTACATTTACAATTGAAGCTTGAAGCCTTGAACTTTTTAAAGAAAAAAATACACCACCATTGTTTTAGTTCGGTAGACTTTATGGAACCCAATTACTTAAGAGAGGACCAACATAGAGATTACTGCATTGGATACCAATTTTATATTAATGTAGCATTTCAGTTTACAGTGTTTTTGGTTGAGTTATGCTATAATCACTTTTGCCATGACATTATTGAAGATAATAAATAAGTACACTTCAACAGTAATCTTAATGGGCCCATACCTGAAATAGTTATAAATGCTTTGGCCAAAGTTAATAAATCTTTGCATCTCTTAAGTGGATTGTATATGCTTTGTCAAGTGCTCATTGATACTCCAATGCTATAAACTGAGATATTTCATTTCACTTTAAAAGCTTGAGTCTGTACTTTGGTTATATCCATGTTGATAACAAAACTCTTACATTAACAATTGAAGCTTGAATTACGCAGTTGATTTTTGTCTGTAGATTTACTCTCTTGATTTCTTTAGGATATCCATTCTTAATTTAACTGGTAAAGTTGTTGCCATGTGACCAGGAGGTCATGGGTTCAAGCCTTGGAAACAGCCTCTGGCAGAAATGCAAGGTAAGGCTGTGTACGATACACCCTTGTGGTGGGGCCCTTCCCCGGACACCGCGCATAGCGGTAGATTTAGTGCACCGGGCTGCCCTTTATCCCTTCTTAATGTAGAATACTGTGAAATCTTATTTTTGACATGAATATCTATCTCCCTCATCAAGTTTTTTGTATTTTTTTTGTTGTTGGACACTCCATTAGATCTAATCTGCTAGTCAGAAAACATTGTCCAGACTACTAGTTACTATTCTTTTGTGTTGATTAAGGTGTGGAGTCAAAAAGTCATCTGAAAGTCTGAAAAGTTTTTCCCGTGATTTTCTTTGCTGCAGTTACCATATTATTTGTTGATTGCTACTTCTTGTTTCTTGCCTAGCTTCTTTGCTACCTTATTGGCTTTACATATTTGATTTTTCATATGCTTTTAAAATCACATTGATTGATTATTTCTTTTAAAATCACAGTCGCATTGATGCAACTAGATGACACAAAATACTAGAGTTGATAAAGTGATTGGTGAAAGTATAGCTTCTGATTCAAATGTAGTTGAGTCTAAAGCAAAGAAAGAAAGGAGAAAAAGATCTTTTGTGTGGGATCATTTTATTCCTAAAGTTGATTTGCAGGGAAATAAAAAGGCTTTGTGTAATTACTGTAAACAACGGTATTTAGCTGATACAAAAGAACATGGTACGACGACAATGCTTGGTCATATAGGAAGATGCAAAAAACTACCTTGGAATGTTGATATTAGGCAATCAAAGATAGCATTTCAACCGGTTATAGGGGGTAATAAGGATGATGTATCAATTATTTCATGAAAATTTGACCAAGAAGAGTGTAGAAAGGCATTGTGTCGTATGATAATTCTTGATGAGCTTCCTTTTAGATTTGTTGAAAAAGAAGGCTTTTATATTAAAGTGTGAAGAATCTTTAAAAAATAATTTAATTTTTTAGCTAGTTTTAGTACACCGAGCTGCCCTTTTTACCGAATACCAAACGGTATTAGTATCTTTTACCAAACCCAATCTCGAATACCGAAATATTAAAATTCTACTCCCAAACACAATACCAAATACTGAATTACCGAATACCAATTACCAAATTTTTTGGTTCGGTTTGGTAATTTGGTTTTTGGTATTTTATGCCCAGCCCTAGTCATATCAATGTCTAAGATTTCTCGTCTTCTTGGATCCACCATTAAAGTAGCTATCACATCACATGTCTTGTTTCTTTTCTTAATTCTGTTTGTTTTCTTGTTAAATACAATTAACTTTCTTCGTTGAATCTCAATTTTTTTAGTTCTCTCTTATTTGTTTTCTATGTTTTTTAATGGATTTATTTATTTTGATTTTTTACTTATTTGATAGAATGTGAATAATATATCAAATGATACTTTTGTTTGGGGGTGGAGGTGTTTGAGGCAAACAGGAAATATGAATATTGAGGAATGTAATAAGTATTATTGTAAGGGAGGTTTGTTCTCCACATTTATAAGTTGTAATAAAGCCATGACGGAATCAAGTGATACACAATAGAAGACCTAGGAGGCAAAATGAGATAAAAGGAACTTATGGGAAATAAAAACAAATGGGTAAATTACCAACTCCAACTCCAACTCGATGTACACTTATGCAAACATAGAGTACTACTTCCTGTAGATCCATGTACACTTCTGCAAACATAGTACTACTTCCCCTAGCTATCCTATTCTTGAATCATATGAGATATCAATATTCCCCCGTTAACAACCCCTTGGTCCTCAAGGGCGATCAGGAACTTCATCTGTCCATGATCAAATGGAAAACCAACTTACATCCTATTTGGATTGGCTATGTGAGATGAAATCATGAGTTGAAATTAAAGTTTTGTTTGGATATGCAATTTAAACTTTTCATGTTAACAAGTCGGTGTTAATAGGTTCGGTCTCTTATCGTGACTAATAATATCAAACGAAGCTGCTATGAGTCAAGTTTCAATGAATTAATTATACGTCGCCCTTGCTTTTTCATCGATAATTCACTGGTCATTTGGCCACGTCTTTAGAGAGGTGTAATTTCTTATATTTTTTTTGGTATTAGATTGATTCTCTAGAAAGGTCATATCAATGGCTAAGATTTCTCGTCTTCTTGGATCCTCCATTAAAGCAGCCATCAAAGCACAGGTTTTGTTTCTTTTCTTAATTCTGTTTGTTTTCTTGTTAAACACTATTAACTTTCTTTGTTGAATCTCCTTTTTTTTATTCTCTTTTATTTGTTTTCTATGTTTTTTAATGGATTTATTTATTTTGATTTTTTACTTATTAGATAGAATGTGAATAATATATCAAATGGTACTTTTGTTTTTGGGGGGGGGGGGGGGGGGGCGATTGAGGCAAACAGAAAATATGACCATTGAGGAATGTAATTAGTATTATTGTAAAGGAGGTTTGTTCTCCACATTTGTAAGTTGTAATAAAGCCATGACGGAATCAAGTGATACACAATAGAAGACCTAGGGGGCAAAATGAGATAAACGGAACCTATGAGAAATAAAAACAATTGGGTAAATTACCAATTCCATGTCCACTTATGCAAACATAGAGTACTACTTCCCTAGATCCATGTACACTTCTGCAAACATAGAGTACTACTTCCCCTAGCTATCCTATTCTTGAATCATATGAGATATCAGTATTCCCCCATTAACAGCCCCTTCTTCCTCAAGGGCGATCAGGAACTTCATCTGTCCATGATCAAATGGAAAACCAACTTACACCCTATTTGGATTGGCTATGTGAGATGAAATCATGAGTTGAAATGAGATAAAAGGAACTTATGAGATAGGAAGTAGTGATACACAATAGAAGACCTAGGGGGCAAAATGAGATAAAGGGAACTTATGAGAAATAAAAACAAATGGGTAAATTACCAACTCCATGTCCACTTATGCAAACATAGAGTACTACTTCCTGTAGGTTCATGTACACTTCTGCAAACATAGAGTACTACTACCCCTAGCTATCCTATTCTTGAATCATATGAGATATCAGTATTCCCCCGTTAACAACCCCTTGGTCCTCAAGGGCGATCAGGAGCTTCATCTGTCCATGATCAAATGGAAAACCAACTTACATCCTGCTTGGATTGGCTAAGTGAGATGAAATCATGAGTTGAAATTAAACTTATATGCAATTTAAACTTTTCATGTTGTGTGTGTTCTCATAAACATAAAAACTCCATAAGTTGTAAAAACTATCTAAATTACCCCAATTCTTCATATAGTTTTACCAAATAAGCAAAAATTTGTAACAAACTATAATACATTATCACAAAGCTATTCCATAAAATGCAATATTTATTGATCAAACTTTAGTTTTATAAAAAAGTAAAATTGAACATGATTAGTTTTAGTGTACTACTCTTTAATATAATTCTCCCACATTGTACGAATCTGAGCTTGCATTTCTCAATCAAATAACTGAAAAAACGAACCAATATTATTACTTTGAGCAGTTTGTTGGTCAATATCATTTGTAACTATATCTTCATGTTCATATACCGTGAATATTTCATCACTCCTTTGGTATTCTCGCAAAAAATTATGTAACACTGCACAAGCTAGGACAATTGTCACTTCTATGTCAATATCATAATCGTTCATTTCTTGTTTCAATAATGAATTTGGTGAATAATAAATGGTAAGGTAGGAGTTGGTATGAAGTAATAATAAACTTTATGTTTGTGAGAGTAATGGTTATATGAGATATAAATAGTTTAAAGAGTAATAATATGAACTTTAAATTTTATTTACATATGAAATAAATGGTTGATAGATATAAATGGTGAGGTTTTATTTTTTTATAAAATATAAACTTGTGGGTCAATTTTTGTATCCGAAAAATCTCAAATCATGATATGAAATCTCAAATCAAGCTTTTTGGAGAATTTGGGATTTCATCTCATGACATGAAATCATGAGATGAAATCAGTGTTAAATCATATGTCCAATTGCTCATTTCATCTCATGATTTTACATCACGAGATGAAATAGCATGTCCAAACGACTACTGAGTTTTTTAATCAAGAAAACTTTTAAGCACTTTTAGGTGTTTGGATAAAATTAAAAAGTGCTTATAAGCACTTATTTTAAGCCAAACTAATAAAGATAAGCCAAATATCCTAGGATTTCTAACTTAACTTTTGGCTTATCCGGACAGGCTCTTACTCCTCTCATGTCAAACTTCATTAGCTCAATCAAACAACCAGGCTAAGTTGTGCAGACTCTTCACTTCCGATGCCGTACCCGTGTTGGATTCTCCAAAAATACACTACTTTCGGAGAATTCGACATGCACCCGCTGACAATTTTGAAGAGTCCGAGCGACATAGGAACCAGGTCCAGTTAAATAGGATCCCATATATTCTCAATACTTTGCACTGAGCAGACTTGGCATATTTACCATCCAAATTAAAATCCTTTTCCTCTTTCATTGAAGCTTTAAAATCCTTTTCCTCTTTCATTGAAGCTTTCTTTATCATAATGTCTATTTCTTTTATCTGGCATGCATGAAAAAAAAAAGCGTTGGTGGCAATAAATTTGGCACATATAAAACTAAAGACGTGGCCAAATGACCAGTGAATTGTCGATGAAAAAGCAAGGGCGACATATAATTAATTCATTGCAACTTGACTCATAGCAACTTCGTTTGACATTATTAGTCACAATAAGAGACTGAACTTATTAACACCGACTTATTGATATTACCGAAAGTTAGCTTTACATCCAAAAAATTGCAAAATTGTATGTGTTCCCTCACAACCCCAAAGATCAATAAACTCTTTTGATGGTGTTTGGTTGACTGTCTCTTGAACAATCTGTATTTTTGGTAATCAATCATTCAACTATTTATATACAGTTGCAATGACTCCCAAATTGCATTTGGGGCATCACCATCTATTGGGTGCACATTTAGATATACATTATCTGACCACGGACCTTGGCATTATATATACAAGAGAAATCTTGGAATAGAATGTCTTACACAAAGGAGTATTTCATTCAGTCATTTATAAGAATTTACAGCCATGACTCTTATTTCAAAATGTAATATTGAGTAACACGGGAAGTGAAGTTTCTTGAGATGCTTATCTAGTGCTTTTAAGTTCATTTTGTGCTATCATATTACGTATTTTTGAAAAGGTAAGATTTTGTTGTCATATAGTGGAAATTCCTGATAAGAGGGTTGCAGAAGGTAAAAACCTCACACAAAAAATCTATGTACAAAAATCTGGCACGGTCCGCTGGACCTAAATATATTTAGCACCATGCACCAGCTATCCTATTGATCTCTTAGACTTGTCCTTAGGTGTAAGATTTTCAAGTCTAGGCAAATTAATTTCCATGAAGCAGCATTGTTCCATTAAGTTATTTCTGCTCTAATTAATCTGGTTTTGTAGGCTGGTTTCCATGCAAAGCATATTCCAGCAGTAAGCAGTTTACAGGGGCATATAGTTAAAACAACACCGGCAAGCTATAATAGCACCCAGACATCTTTGGAAAACGATATTTCTGGAACTGATAAAGGGTAAATTCTGTTTCTGTTTCTTAGCACTGGATCTCTTTCTTCATCTTCGTTGTTTATGGACAGTTGTTGCTGAATGACATGGCATGTCTTCATGAGAACTTCTCCATTTTCAGTCATGTGTGTTTATCAGTATATTGTCTGAATATATTTCACTCTTTTGACATAAAAGTTGCACCGACGAGTATAAAAGAATTTTCTTAACCAATATATCTCCACTTTGCAGGTTCAAGGGTCATGATATGTTGGCACCCTTCACTGCTGGATGGCAAAGTACTGATGTGGATCCTTTGATCATAGAGAAGTCTGAGGTTGGATTTACCTCTACTTTTCTTGTTTAACTTGAGAAATCTTTATCTTTCCTGATCAACTTTTACAATTTGAAATAGGGATCCTTTGTCTATGACAATAAAGGGAGGAAGTATCTTGATACTCTGGCTGGTTTGTGGTGCACAGCATTAGGTACTTACAATCCCTTTTATTCAGTCTTTGGCGTACTTCTAGCTCCAAATATATTAACATATATACACGTCTTTCATGTATGTTTTTTCTGTTTGGTTAATATCTCTTGTCAGACATTGGCACACTTTAGTTCTCCACCATGTAAGATGTTTTTCTTTTACAATTCAACTGCATAATTTCTTTCAGTAATGACAATAACTATTTGCTTCATGATCATAACATCCAAACGATTTACTTTAAATTAAAGTTGACCCCATTAATGAAAAAGCCGTGAATCTTCATTTTATTAATAGTCAATGTCCTCTATGTTTTCTTGATTTGTTGCATTTGAAATGTGTTGGAGACTAACAGCTTGAACCATATATGTTGCATTTGGTGTAGAAGTGGCTTTGCTATAGCTGCAAATTAATTTTCAAAAGAAAGTGTTAAGATTTATTGTTGTTGTACAATTGCAACATGTATACCATTCTTACATCCCTACGCTGAATGTCTGCATGTTGAACTGTGATAGTCTAGTCTAGTGCATGATCGAAGGAGACAGTCCTATAAAGAATCTTGGTTTTTATGTCATTATTCAAATGTACTGCCCAGTGCCCAGACAATGGTTAATTCCCGGCAGCTATGGAACTTTGCAATGATTTTTTTATTTATGATGTATCTGGAGCATGTGTACACTGCTTTACCAACTTAAATATTCTTGTAGGGGGGAACGAGCCTCGCCTTGTTGATGCTGCCACTAAACAATTGAACACATTGCCCTTTTATCATTCATTTTGGAACCGTACTACAAAACCTTCTTTGGTATGGCAAACCCTGAGCATTTACATGAAAAAGGAAAACTAAGTGATGTTCGAATTTTGGTTTTTAAGTTTTACTTGGATCTTTGGCTGATTGATTTTCAAATATACAGGATCTTGCAAAGGACCTCCTCGATATGTTTACTGCAAAGAAAATGGCAAAAGCTTTTTTCACAAATAGCGGATCGGAAGCCAATGATACCCAGGTTTTGCTTATTGCTTTCTAGCACATAATTTTATAATCTTGGACTAGCACTCAGTTCTTTCCTTACAGCACTTGATAGCCATCAGAAGAACTCCATATGTTGGGGATAATGAAAGAGTTGGGACATTTTTCTCTTTTTCTTTTTCGTGTGTGCCAGTTCTGTTAGGCATCAAATGAAATTTATACAGTAGTTGCTTGAATTTATTTTTTGGGTGTTTGATAACATATAGCAGGATATTATGTGAAGAAGTATATGAGGATAATATGTAGCTTTTTACCTTGTACTCCAAAATAGGTGAAGCTGGTTTGGTATTACAACAACGCTCTTGGAAGGCCAAACAAGAAGAAATTTATAGCTCGAGCAAAAGCGTAATCTGTGAATCTCTATTTATTATTTTCTTTTGGTTGCTTTTTCCTTTAGCTTACATAACGTTTTTTATTCATTCATTGTGACAGATATCATGGTTCAACTCTTATTTCTGCTAGTCTCACTGGGTAAGAGAATAAACACCTTCGGTAATCAAAATCAGTGAGATGCATTAGTTTGCTACAAGTATCTGTTTGCTAATACTTTCTTTTGCAGTCTTCCTGCATTACATCAAAAATTTGATCTTCCTGCTCCATTTGTTCTGCACACCGACTGTCCTCATTATTGGCGTTATCATCAGCCAGGTTGTTACTTATTCTTACTGACTCTTACTTTTCCTCTTCTTATGGTGTACTAAATCATTTTCTGTTGAACTGTATGTCAGGTGAGACAGAGGAGGAGTTCTCTACCAGGTTGGCAAAAAATTTGGAAGATCTTATCATCAAAGAGGGGCCTGAAACAGTAACTCCCGTCAACTTCAATTCCTGCTACTTGGTTTGTGCATTGAGGGTGATTTATTGCTTCTGATTAATTTGCTTTTTCACCTCAGATAGCTGCTTTCATTGCTGAACCAGTCATGGGAGCAGGAGGTGTCATACCTCCTCCAGCAACCTATTTTGATAAGGTAGTTTTCTTTGCCTTTTTTTCTGTTCCTTTTCATTTTAGGAGGAGGAAGCTATATCGCTTTTGCATTGCTAATTTTTTGCATTACTACTTAGAATATGCTCAATCGGGGATGCAGCTACAAATTCTTTTGTTTTTGTTCGAATATGAGTAGGAATAGGAATAGTATACAAAATCCTACGTAGAAAAAGATTGTAATGTAGTGTCTATAAATAGGGTGTCAATGTAATTATGTAGACACACAATTCAATAATATTTTTATCTATTATTTCTCACATGGTATTGGAGAGTTCGTGAGAAAAATATCATTCCGGCGTCGCTATGTCGTTTTTAGGTGACAAAAGTCGCTGTCCAAATAAATATATTTTTCGTCGGTGTATTTCAAGACAAACCAACACCACCATCATGTTCAGAACTTTTCGGCGAGCAAACCCCAATCAAAGTCGCCGAGAATAGGCGTCACACGCGCCGCTTGAAGATATTCTCCGGCGAGCGCGTCAGTCCACGTGCCGGCGCATGCAGGCAATTCCGCCAACTTTTTCGATAGTTTTTTTTTTCAGTAGCCTCGCCTCTTCATTCCGAGGCTGCTCATATGATTATTTTTTGATTCTGAGCAACTTCTGTACATCAGATCTTATATCCTTCGACCCTTCTTTTTCCCGACCAATTTTCAACAATATTTCTTTTTCCCGATTAAATCGGAATTTTAATGAGGAGATCAGAAACTCAAACGTCACAATTTATGAAGAATCGATTAGGGGAAGGTCAATTTGGAAGATCTCGACCTAGGTGTAGTTATTGTTAAAGGCTTGAACATACTCGTGGCGTATGCTATTCTCGGCCAAAGTCTAGTTATTGTAATAGGCTTGGACATATTTGTGAAATATGAAATATGTTGTTCTTTGCATGGTCGATCATTTAAAAATGCTCATATTGCTTAGTCTAACACCACAGGTGATCAATGGGTGTATTTATCTGACAAGAAATATAATGAGTATCTTCAGTATCGAGCAAGTAATCATATATCTCTACCAATAGCCTCAACTGCACAATGTCTTATCTTTGGATCATGAGTCCAACTCAGGTGCTTCTGATCATATTTATTGTGACAAATCACTTGTGTCTGATATTGTTTATTCACAATCTCTTCTTGCTATTACTTTTGCTAATGGAATCCGAACAGAACCAAAAGGAGTTGGACAAGCCAAACCCCTATCTTCTGTTCTTTATGTCCCTGGTTGTCCTTTTAATCTTGCATCTTTTAGTCGTTTGACACGTGCCCTTCATTGTATTTTAACTCTTTTTTGATAATTCTTTTCTAATGCAGGACCACAAATTCCTTCACAACATACTTCGTTACAGACCTTTCCGATCTTATTCACAAACGTTTAGGACATTCGAGTCTATCCAAGCTACAAAAGATGGTGTCTAGTTTTAGTCTATCCACATTAGATTGTGAGTCGTGTCAACTTGGAAAACACACTCGTGCTACATTTTCACGCAGTATTGAGAGTCGTTCAGTGTCTATTTTCTCATTAGTTCATTCTGATAGTTGGGGCCCTAGTTCGGTTCACCCTTAGGATTTCGTTACTTTGTTACTTCCATTAATGATTTTTCAAGATGTACTTGGGTTTACTTGATGAAAGATCGTTCCGAGTTATTTTCTATATTCAAAAGTTTTTGTTCTGAAATACAAAATCAATTTGGTGTTTCTATTCGTGCTTTTCGTAGTGATAATGCCCTAGAATATTTATCCTCCCAGTTTCAGGAGTTTATGACTCATCAAAGAATCATTCACCAAATATCATGTCCATACACCCTTCAGCAGAACGGTATTGCAGAAAGGAAAATTAGGCATCTCATTAAGAGTGCTCGCACTCTTCTCATTGAATCCCATGTTCCATTGTGTTTTTGGGGCGATGCAGTCCGCGCATCTTGCTATCTCATCAACAAAATGCCATCATCTTCGATCCAAAATCAGGTTCCCCATTCCATACTATTTCCTCAGTCATATTTCTACTCTATCCTCCTCATGTTTTTGGGAGCATATGTTTTGTTCATAACTTAGCTCCAAGAAAAGATAAATTAGCCCCTCGTGCTCTCAAATGTGTCTTCCTTAGTTACTCTAGAGTTCAAAAAGGGTATCGATGCTATTCACCTAATCTGGTTCGCTACCTTATGTCTGTCGATGTCACATTCTTTTAATCTCAACCTTACTATATATCATTTGATCATCTTGATATCTCTGAGGCTTTACTCATACCTCCAGTCTTACCTACATCAATCTTTGAGGAATCTACGATTACTTCTCCATCTCCAACTGCAGTGCCACCACTTTTGACTTATCACCGCCGCCCACATCCAGCATTAGTCCTAGATAATTCATGTCATGCGCCTGACGCTTCCCCTACTGTGTATCTGCCTCCTCCTAGCCAATCAGTTGCACTTCAAAAAGGTATAAGATCCGCTCGTAATGTTAACCCACATTATACTTTCTTGAGTTATCATCGTCTGTCATCACCCCATTATGCTTTTGTATCATCTTTGTCCTCTATTTCCATCCCTAAGAGTACAGTGTAAACACTTTCCCATTTAGGATGGAAACAAGCTATGATTGATGAGATGTCTGCTTTACATACGAGTGGTACTTGGGAGCTTTTTGCCCTTCCTGCAGGTAAATCTACTGTTGGTTGCCGTTGGGTTTGTGCAGTCAAAGTTGGTCCAGATGGTTAGGTTGATCTGCTGATGGCTCGCCTTGTTGCCAAAGGATATACACAGATATTTGGGCTTGATTATAGTGACACTTTCTCTCCCGTGGCTAAAATTGCATCAGTTCGTCTTTTTCTCTCTATGATTGTTGTTCGTTATTGGCCTCTTTAGCAATTGGACATTAAGAATGCTTTTATGCATGGTGATCTTGAGGAAGAAGTCTATATGGAGCAACCACTTGGTTTTGTTGTTCAAGGGGAGTTTAGTAGCCTTGTATGTCAATTGCGCAAGTCACTCTATGGTTTGGAACAGTCCCCTCGAGCCTGGTTCGGAAAGTTTAACACAGTGATTCAGGAGTTTGACATGATTTGTAGTGTAGATGATCATTTAGTGTTTTATTGTCATTCTGAATCAAATCAAATCTGTGTATTTATTTGGTGGTTTATGCTGATATTGTTATCGCTGGCAATGATCAAGATGGTATCACTAAATTGAAGCAATATCTCTTTCAGCATTTCCAGACTAAAGACCTCGGCAAATTGAAATACTTTCTAGGTATTGAGGTTGCTCAGTCCAGATCAGGTATTGTTATTTCTCAACACAAGTATGCTTTAGACATTCTTGAGGAGATAAGAATGATGAGGACGGGGGGAGCCACTCTGTGATCCTGGAAGGTATAGGTGGTTGGTTGGAAAGTTGAATTATCTCACAGTGACTAGACTTAACATCTCTTTTCCGATAAGTGTCGTAAGTCAGTTTATGACTTCCCTTGTGATAGTCATTGGGATGCAGTTATTCGTATTTTGCGATATATACAGTCATCTCCAGGTAAAGGACTAATCTTCGAGGATCGAGGCCATGAGCGTATCATTGGATATAAAAATGTTGATTTGGCAGGATCACCTTTTGATAGACGTTCTACATTTGGATATTGTATTTTAGGAGGTAATTTGGTGTCCTGGAAGAGTGAGAAACAGAGTGTGGTTGCTCGATCTAGTGCTGAAGCAGAATATCGAGCGATGGCTGCAGCAACTTACGAGCTGATTTGGATCAAACAATTGCCGAGAGAACTAAAATTTGGAGAAACTAATAAGATGGAACTTGTATGTGATAATCAAGCACATAGAGATTGATTGTCAATTTGTTAGAGAAAAGATACTCTCGCGAGATATTATTACAAAATTTGTGAAGTCAAGTGATCAACTTGCTGATATCTTCGCCAAGTCCTTCATCAGTCCGCGTATTAATTATATTTGTAACAAGCTAGGTACCTATACTTCTATGCACCAGCTTGAGGGGGGAGTGTTAGAATATGAGTAGGAATAGAAATAGTATACAAAATCCTACGTGGAAAAGGATTGTAATGTAGTGTCTATAAATAGGGTGTCAATGTAATTATGTAGGCACACAATTCAATAATATTTTTCTCTATTATTTCTCACAGTTTCTGCAATTATCGATTTTTATTCCTTCACATTATGCTTATACATTACTGAAACAACATTTTCTCCCTTTCATTTATAGATCCAAGCTGTAGTGAAGAAATATGACATTTTTTTCATTGCGGATGAGGTCATCTGTGCTTTTGGGAGGCTTGGAACAATGTTTGGCTGTGACAAGTATAACATCAAACCTGATCTTGTCTCCTTAGCAAAGGTAGGTAAAAGAACATCCTATCTCAGCTATACCAACTTATATATGGATGTATAAATTTTCCTTCCTGAAATGTTTTTCAGGCTCTTTCTTCCGCATATATGCCAATTGGAGCTGTTCTTGTAAGCCCTGAAATTTCTGATGTAATATATTCTCAAAGCAATAAACTTGGTGAGCATTCTATTTATTTGATAGGATATTAAATCATTTCCTTTGTCTGTTAGACGAAGAGCTGAATTTTTTTCTGTAACTAGGTTCCTTTTCACATGGATTCACTTATTCTGGGCATCCTGTTGCATGCGCGGTGGCATTGGAAGCTCTTAAGATCTACAAGTATGTACACTTGAATTTCCTTCCAACTTCCTTCCAGTTGTGAATTTGTATGAACATGTACTTTTAGTCTGTTTTCCCTCATTTGCAACTTGCATATAAATTATTACTAGTATGGTCTGCTTATTTTAATATTATGATTACGGATAACTCTGTATTTTAATATATAGACATTGGGCTTGATAATCAAGAATTCTGTTAAAATTGTACATGTCCATTAGCTATTGTACTTAGCTAGTGCTAAATATATGAAAATGTTCAAATTATTTCAGGGAAGACAATATGGTTGAGAAAGTAAAAAAAATATCCCCAAAGTTTCAAGAAGGTCTGAAAGCATTTTCTGACAGTCCCATAGTCGGAGAGGTAGATCTAATCACTTATATATAAGTGTGATCGAAACAGCTAAGGTTTGACTATTCATTTGCTTCTTTCTTATTTTTTTTGTAGATTAGGGGAACTGGTTTGATCCTTGCCACAGAGTTTGTGGATAACAAATCTCCTAATGATCCTTTCCCTCCTGAATGGGGTATGCAATTTCCTCAGTGGCTCTTCAATTGAAGGTCGCATTAAACTCTTAGCTCATTCAAACTTCTCATTGCTTCTCAGGTATTGGTACATATTTTGGTGCGCAGTGTCAGAAGAATGGTATGTTGGTACGTGTTGCTGGTGATACTATCATGATGTCTCCTCCATTTATAGTGACTCCAGAAGAAGTTGACGAGGTATGTTTATGGCGCGGCGCTTGCATTTATATACATATACACACTTTTATATCGGTTTTTGTGGTTTCTTGTGATAGCTTTGCTGTTTGATCTCTTATCTGATGATGCTGTGTAAATCTGAACTATATTTTCCTTTGTGCAGTTGATTAGCATCTATGGGAAAGCATTGAGGGAAACTGAAAAGAGGGTGGAAGAACTCAAGTCTCAGAAGTAAATGCTAGTTGACCGTAATAGCTTGATGATGGTGAAAAAATAAATTCAAGCACAATAAAAAAAAAAAATTATCATGGATATTATGCAGATGTCCAGAATGAAGTAAGAAATATAATTTAAAGTCCCAAGTTGCTCCTCTTCTCTTTCTTTGGATTGTAATTTTACTTGCAGTATAGTTCCAGCAGTTGACTCATTGATGAAGATGTCTATCCCCTTTACCAATTGTCACCCGAGATTAATGCGTTACAAACTTTTGAAAGTCAATTGCATGGAATGCTTGTAATTATTTGGTATTTGAATATGTTCGGGTTTGTATCTTAATGCACATTTTTTCTAAAGCCTCTTTTTGCTAATAATATTCTTAACAATTACAGATTAATCATCTTGTATTTCGGAATCATAGTGGTCGGTAAAGTATGGGTAGTTTTTTAAAGATCAATCATAAGTGGTCGTTTTGTTTTAATATATATATATATATATATTGTTAAAATTGAGAAAAAAATTTTAGGAAAAAAAAATTGACCAAAAATGGTCGGTTTTTATTAAATTAATTAATTAAATTTAATATAAAATCGATCACTTGTGGTACAACATGCAACAATGCAATACAGCAGTAACCAAATGTAAATATAGCAACAACAAAAAATTAAATGTAAATACTTTTAAAAGTGTACGACACATACAAAATGTCCAACAAAAGTGAGTGTAAAAAAACTACAATATTTTCAAATAATAAAATGTCTAAATTCAAAATACAACACATACAAAAATCAAAAAACTAAAAGTCGTCATCATCGAATTCGTCCTCATCTTTCATATCCTCATCCGTGCTGAAATTATTCAGGGGCCTAGACCTTTTGCAGTTCGAATTGCATCACCAGGACACGGAGGAATAACCCCGCAGTCTGAATGAAAGAGTTGAACTGCTGCTGCAGCATCCTGATTTGTGATGTTGTTGCCTCCTCCGTCTTCTTCTGCCTCTCTCTCTGTTTAGCAAACCTCTCTCTGTGCAGCAAGCTCTACAGTGAGTTTAGAAACCGTATTTTCTAGCAACCTAATATTATCGTCAATTTTATTTTGTGGTATCCGTAGAAATGACCTCTATTTGCAGGACACACAACTTTTACCCATAACTCCCCCTCTACATGTGGAGGTATTGGGTCACCCTGACTTTCAGGAGGCTGACTACTACGATACTCACCAACAAGACGCGTATATTCGTCCTATATTCAAAGTAAAGTTAATACTAAAAGTAAAAAAATATTAAAGTAGTTATAATTGAATAATATCAACTTTGAGAAAAAGATTCATAAATTCAAAATTTGTTTCTTACGTGGATGGCTTTTACACGAGCTTCAACCCAGACATCTTCATCAGTCGGATTCTTTTTCTTTCTCAGATGAGTCTCCTCGAATAGATCATCAGTTGGTATTTCCCTACCCTTTTCTTTTTCCTGCATATAAAAAAATTATCAATGTTCAAATAATAAAAAAATTAAATAGAAACAAATAATTAAAACTGTAAAAGTTACATACCATTTTTTCAAGCACAACCCGGGCTTTCTTTCTTTTTTCCCTCAACAATTGGTATTTTTGGCTACTCCAATGGCGAAGATACAGTTGCGATGCGGCTTTAGGAATCCACTTAGGTTTTACCAATTTGGTTTGGACATAATCCAAGAGACCGTTAAATCTGGCTCTACATCTTATGAAAAAGTTCCTCTTTATAAAAAATGTATTTGCATCATCCCACTTGTAAAATTTCTACAACAAAAATATAATATTCAATCTTTTGTTATAACAAAGTGTTAATAAGTAGTCGATAAGTTAAATCCTTACCTTAAATTCTTCAAACATTCTTTCCCTGTCAATTTCTGGAACCTTTTGCCAGTTGGTCCAGTAGCTGTTGAAGCACCGAGAAATGCATATTCACGCCTTTTTTCCAACTCCAGCATCCGACTTAAACCTACAACACAAGATCAAACAGTAATTTCATAGAGTATAATAATATAGTAATGAAAAAATGAATAACGTTATTAAATTTAGAAATCTTACCTCTCGCAAATGGAACAAGATAAATCCTCCCAGAATCATCTTTGTCTCCTGGCTGCCTAGTAAGTGATGGTGGATGTACTAACGTGGACGGATCTGAAGCACCAGATAGAGTGCCTCCAAGCTGAAGATCCGACAACCCAATAGATCCAGCAGAATCACTGTGCCAAGCTGTGTGACTGCTGTAGGAGTATATCAATGATGATAGATGTCTGGATGGGCCAGCGGCCGTCCGATAGTACTGTGCTAGCGATGGCACGATCATAGGAGCAGAATGAGTTGGTGTAGACCCAAAAGTGGCCCCACATGCGTAGGAGTAGGTATCGAATCCTCGGACGACCTAGAATATGAGGGTCGTGTTGTCGCGTCAGCAAACCGATCCTCAGATATATGAATACCGATCGGTCATCTATAAGGCGGAGGTTGTCTTTTCTTTTTTGGTTTCATAGTATCAAATTTTTCCTTACCCTTGTCACCTCTGTCTGACATCTAAATTATGTTAAGATAACAAGTAGTTAGTTCCTACAAAATGAATATATAAGAAAACATTCCAACTAACTAATTTCAAGTTACTAATTCACATTTCAAATCGCTCCAACAACACGAGATATAGATAAGAATATTTTATTATTATATAAATCATGCAAAAGTGAAAACAACAATCTTAAACAGTATATTACATATCACTCTTAAACAAGAAACATAAAGGTAAATATACAACACAAAGCATAAAGACATCAATACATAATAAATACAACCTACACAACTAATCCTCTCTTCTGAAGACTCTCCACTAAACCATTCACCTTCTTCGGAGGTTTTCTCATCTCCTACCCACTCAGCCTCTTCTTCCGCAATATTAACTTCTTCAAATATATTTTTCGGGTGATTCAAACTATCTACTAATTCAACGTCCACTGGCTGGTGATCAATCTGCCTTTCATTTTGATACGCAGTCTCCAACACATTCTCAACTTCCGCCCAGCCTATAGGCTTTGTTTTGATTACAGCCCACCAATCAGACTTGTCATTGCGCAATGGATAAGGAGCATAATACACTTGTTTAGCATTTTGCGCTAGAACAAATGGATCGTAAATAGGATACGACCTATTGTGCTTCACTTCAATGATGTTATGCTCCCTCTTATGCTTGGATCAAACCGCTTACATCGAAAGAGGACAATTTTTTTATTGGGAAATCAACATACTTTAGTTTTAAGATCTCATGTATGATGCCAAAGTGATCAACATCATCATCACCCTTAACCCAAACACCACTATTGTTTGTTTTCCTTGTTCCAGAGTATTGTTCGGTGGAAAATTTAAACCCATTTAATTTTTATTGGGACATTGCATTAGCTTCAACTGGACCCAAAGAAATATCTCTCAAGAGTTGATCGTATGCGGCTGCATTTGGTGAATGGTGTACCTAAAAATATTATACATATATATATTTTAGTTGAGGAATGTGTAAATATTTCAACTTTATAGAAATATTAATACATTTACGAACCTCATTTTTAAACCATGTTGCAAAGGATGCATACACTTGATTTTCATGGAATTGAGTCTTAAATGAACTGAACATCCAACATGCGAAACACAATTAGTTTATTTAAGGGAATGAGTAAGCAAATAAGATATGTTAAAATTTTAATCTCCTTACTTCAGCAAGAGCTCAATTTTTGGGTAATTCAGCAAGACATACAAAGTTGCTGATTTGCGCTCCGTGGGAGTGAGCCGACGAGGTATGATTTTTTTAGCCTTACAACTAGATTGATTGAAAATTGATATCGATTGCAAATGAGGCTCATTCACATCGTCCTGATGACGATTCGGTCGGTTTCTTGTACAAGCAACTTTATCATGAAAGTAGTATGAACAAAATTGAGAAGTTTCTCTTGCAAGATATAACTCAACTATAGAGCCTTCCACCCTATGTTTATTTTTGGGACCCCTTTTCAAATTTTCAATTGCCCTGTACAATCTTAAGGTTAGATGTTTACTATATTTAAAAAAGATATGTATGAATTTAAATATATTGCAAATGCTTACCGTTCGAATAGATAAATCCACCTAGTTTGAACTGGACTGCCTAGCCGAGCTTCGTGCACAAAGTGAATGGGAAGATGTTCCATCACATTGAAGAATGCTGGCAGGAAAATCTTCTCCAGCTTGTTAGTGATAACAACAATATTACTTTTCATTCGCGCCAGATTTTCTTCTTTTAATGTGGTGACACATAAGTCTTTGAAGAACAAACTGATCTCTATTATTGGTTTCCATATGTTTTTAGGTAAACTAATAAAAGAAATTGAAAATAATTGTTTCATGAAAACATGACAATTATGGCTTTTCATCCATGCAAGATTCCTTGTGCCATATCAACCATCTTTCCTAAATTTGAGGCATATCCATCGGGCATCTTCAAACTTTGAACCCACTCACATATTTAACGCTTTTGGTCCAACTTGAATGTAAAACTAGCTTTGGGCTTAAGAACATTGTTGTTGGGCCCCTGCTATAAGTGTAATTCTCTGCTGTTGCAATATTCTGGTAAGTCAAGTCTGGCCTTAGGATTATCCGTTGTTTTGCTGGTGACATCCATAACTGTGTTGAACAAGTTGTCAAAATAGTTCTTCTCAGTATGCATGACATCAACATTATTTCTAATAAATTAGCTGGCCAATATTCTAACTCCCAGAATATACTTTGCTTAGTTCAGTTATGCGAAATGTTATATCCATCAAGCCTGTATAATTATTCCTCGCTGGCTTTAGGAAAATCCTAAACTATTTCCCAGACGCCATGACCAGATAGCCTTGCATATAACCTCCGTGTTTACAAATTCTGCAATGCTCTTCTTCATGTCATTCCACCAATACATATCTTTCAAATCTTGATACATTTTGGTTGATCCTGGATGAATGGAATACCTTGAACAATGTGACTCTATCATAATCTTCTTTCTTAGCCCGTCTATATCTGGCACACACAATCGGTTTTGGCACTGAAGTACTCCTTCTCGCGTAAGCTCAAATGCCTTGGTCGCACCACTCTGAACGTTCTCCTTAAGCTGTAATAAAATGGGATCTGCATATTGCTTCTCTTTCACTTCAGCTACTAATGAAAATTCCGCAGCATTATGTACGATAAGCTCTTTATCAGGAATTTCAAGAAGGCGAAGTCCTAAACTAGCTAATTGGTGAATATCTTTAATCATCCCTTGACTTTATATAGGTGCCATCATAGCCTTACAACTTAACACATCAGCTACCACATTTGCTTTCCCTGGATGGTACAAGATATCAACATCGTAGTCCTTTAATAGTTCAAGCCATCTCCGCTGCCTTAAATTTAGATCCTTCTGATTAAAAATATATTGCAAGCTTTTATGGTTAGTATATATATCAACATGATCCCCATATAAGTAGTGGTGCCAGATCTTTAAAGCAAAAATAACCGCTGCCAGCTCAAGATCGTGTGTAGGATAATTTTTCTCATGTGGCCACAATTGTCTAGAAGTATATGCTATTACCTTACCATGCTGCATCAATACACATCCTAAACCAATTCTAGAAGCATCATAATACACTGTATACCCTTCGATGCCATCTGGAAGTACCAACATGGGTGTAGAAATCAACTTGTTCTGTAAATCTTGAAAACTCTTCTCACAGGCATTATTCCATTGGAATTTGGATGCTTTATGGGTTAGCTTGGTTAAGGGTGCTGAAATGGAAGAAAAGCCTTCAAAAAACCTTCTATAATAACCGGCCAACCCGAGAAAACTATGAATCTTCGTAGGTGTTGTGGGCCTTGGCCAGTTCTTCACAGCTTCTATCTTTTGAGCATCAAACTTTATCCCTCCACTAGATACAATATGACCCAAAATGCCACCGACTTTAACCAAAACTCACATTTAGAGAACTTTGCATAAAGCTTATAATCACGAAGAGTCTGCAATGCCTGTCGTAAGTGATTGGCATGGTCCTCTTTTGATCTAGAATAAACTAGAATATCATCTATAAAAACTATCACAAATACATCCAGAAATGGCTTAAACACCCTATTCATCAAATCCATAAAAGCTGCGGGTGCATTTGTTATCCCAAATGATATAACTAGAAACTCATAATGACCATACCGTGTTCGGAAAGCTCTCTTGGGTATATCCTTCTCTTTGAACCTCACTTAGTGGTAACCTGACCTCAAATCAATCTTAGAAAAGCAGTTGACGCCCTGTAACTAATCAAATAAATCATCAGTTCTTGGGAGAGGATATTTATTCTTAATAGTCACCTTATTCAATTACCGATAATCAATACACATCCTCAGCGAGCCATCCTTTTGGCAAACAAATAACACTGGTGCTCCCCAGAGGGACATACTAGGCCTTATGAATCCCTTCTCTAGCAAATCTTTCAATTGCTCTTTCAATTCTCGTAATTCTACTGGGGTCATTCTGTATGGAGGAATGGAGATTGATTGGGTGCCTGGTATTACATCAATACCAAACTCTACTTCTCGTTCAGGAGGCAAACCTGGAAGATCTTCAGAAAATACATCAGAAAATTCATTTACCACCGAAACAGCGTGAAAAGTTGGTGGCTCCGCTTCTGTATCCCTTACTCTAACTAAATGATATATGTATCCCTTGGAAATTATTCTTCTTGCCTTAAAATAAGAAATAAATCTACCTCTTGGCGCGCCAAATTCACCTTTCCATTCAAGGACTGATTCATTTGGAAAATGAAAATATACCTTTTTCATGCAGCAATCAATTGTGGTATAACAAGACGCCAACCAGTCCATATTCATTATAACATCAAAATTTACCATTTCTAACTCCACGAGATCAGCCATCGTATCGCGATGACAAACAATTACTTTGCAGTTTTGGTAAACCCTTCTAACTATAATAGATTCCCCAACCAGTGTGGACACTTCAAATGGCTTAACTAACAGTTCGGGTATTCTTTTGAACTTTCCAGCAACCAATGGAGTAACATAAGATAATGTAGAACCGGGATCAATTAAGGCATATACATCGAATGAAAAGATAGACAACGTACCCGTAACCACATCTGGGGAAGCCTCTAAATTCTGTCGATCTTCTAGAGTATACGTATGATTTTGAGCCTCGCTAGAACTCGTGACTCCTCTATCACCTCTAACACGACACATTGGTTGTGCACCCCTTCTTGAATAAGGCATCGATGATGATGATGCAACAAATGACCTCGTAGGTCGTGCCATACCCCCTATGCCCCTTCGTGGGCATTCTCTCATCATATGCCCCAACATGCCACACTAAAAGCAAACATTGGTCCCCATCCGACATGCGCCCAAATGATACCTTCCACATTTATTGCATGGCTCTCGAGGAGGTCTCAATTGGATCATATTCCCTTGCCCTTGGTACCCCACTATTCGCGAACTCTGACTCTCACTTCTGTACCTAAATTGATTTCCTCTGGACCCTTGAAACTGTGGTGGGGCACTAGCTGCAGAATAAGAAGATAATGGACTAGGTGGTCTAGCAGAAAACTATGGTCTGAACCCTCCTTGGGATGCTATAAACTGCCCTGTAGATCTGGCCCTCTTGGAATATCCTCTTTCTAATCCCTGTGTTCTTCTCCTCTTCCTCTATTCTTCCATTTTCTATGCAAAAGCTTGGATCCTCGCTATGTCCATATCTTTATTCAAAGCGGCAATAGTACAATCTCTAACCAGATATGGATCCAGCCTATCCACATATTGATAAACTCTGTCATCCATAGTAGCTACAACATTAGGAGCATATCTCGACAAGGAATTAAATCAAAGACTGTACTCCCTCACACTCATATTCCCCTGACGAAGATTTAAAACTGATTTGCATGGGCCTGACGAATCTCAAATGGAAGATAATGATCAAGAAATGCCACTTTAAACTCTTTTCAAGTAGCTGGGGGTGCATCAATACCCCTAGATCGTTTCCAGTCCTCATACCAATATATAGCCCCCCCTTTGAATCTATACATCGCTAACTCCACTATCTCTCTGCCCGTTACATGCATAACATCTAAGGCCCTTTGAATTTGATTAATAAAGTCCTGTGGGTCCTTGTTAAGATCTGATAAGAGCATCCATCTTAAGAAAATCCTGTGTTCGAAGGCTAGCCGCCCTATCTGTACCACTAGGACCCATGGTAGAAATGGCTTGCCCTTGAGCTTGCCCAGCAACTATACGATTCAAAAGTTGCACTGCATTTCTAAGATCTTGATCAGCAACATTAATAGGTGGCTCTAGGGATATAGTTCTCCTCCCCCTTATTACTTCCAGAGTGGAAGAAGTTTCTGATGTATGCTCAGCTGGAGCCTCACTTTGATTAGCTGGTATAGTGGGTGACTTACTAGTCCCCTCTCCGGCAGCCACATCTAATTGTTTACCAGTATTCTTACTTCTGGTAACCGGCATCATTACTATAATAAGAGAAACAAACGGATTCAGTGGTCAACTATGACTTCATATACAATATAGGCTCTATCGCACGATCTAATACATGAAGAAAAAGAAACAATTTCTAAATGTCCATAGCCTCCTGTTTATAGATGTGGTGCACGACACACCAATAAACAAGACTCTACATAGACACGACTTTGTAGACTCACTAGGACGAACTTCTCTGATACCACTATTGTCATGCCTCAAATCTTATTGGGGTGGACTGACACCCATAACCGAGGAGGCCCGGAGAACCATCTCATAACCTTATACTTCCCATGCATACCTCTATGACAACTCAAAATTCGGACAACATCATATCGCATATAAAAGGAAATAGTCACCTGTATAAGCTCGAGCATACATATATATGTATATACAATACTTGGCCGTTGGAGCCATCGCATTTATTAACAAAACACCACCTTGACTGTACATTAGGTCTACAAAGCCTCTAGACAATACACATAGTTTAACTAAGGTTGGGACGCACCCTGCCATATAACTAACTTCTATACAATACCAAAAGTGACTAGATATGACACGAAAAGCCTCGAAGCAAACTGGAGATCACCAAAAGCAGCTGGATATCCTGGCTCCTACTTGTGCAGTGTATGAGCTGAGGTACCTGTGCCTGCAACATGACATGCAGGTCCCCCGTGGGGGACGTCAGTACAAAATATGTACTGAGTATGTAAAGCTGTAGATAATCACATATGATATAGGAGCTCAATAAAAATAAAAAATAAGTGAATAAATCGTAATAGGAGTGGACCATACTTACTAAACACATAAATAGGGATCGACCCATGATAGGCTTATGCTCCTGGGATACCACCCGATAAGAGAGAACTTCCATCACTTAGTTCAATTAATCTTTGAGATTGTTATTTTAGTCGCCACCGCATTTTTGATACTTTGAAACAATGATACATCAATAAGAGACATATAAATAGACCATAAATGCAATAACAATGAAGTAAGAACTCATTGGCACATCAATGAAGTGTTTTGGAGTCATCAATGCCATAACAATGAAGTAGAAACTTATTGGTATATCAATGAAATATTTTGGAGTCATTAATAGCACATGGATCTTGTTTGAGTAACCGGATACCTTCTAACATTCATTAGTACAATAAACATGTAAGATTTGGAAAACAAGTATTGGAATGTCTTGACATCTTGTAGGGTGGAAACAAGTTCATTGGTAACGTAGGACATCATACAAAACCATTATGGACCACATGTTATTGAATAACTTTGGAAACTATCTTAATAGAACAATTGTTCACTTTCATGCCAAAGATATGGTATAGAGTATGCTTTACATACCTGACTGTCAACCTTCAATACTAGTCCCAAATGAACTTTTCGTCTTTTCGGATTGCTTATCTACAATGAACATATATAGCAATCTAGTATTAGCAACCAAACATCACAATTCAATTATTTGAATTCACCAAACTAGTGGTTAAGTTGTAAGCATTAATTACACCATAAAGGGTGTCACTTTAACCCTCTTATACTCCAATTACATTCGCATGCCATGCATATTCATACAATATCCTCCAATATCAAGTTTGGATTCATTTATCCTTCCAACCAATTCATTAAACCAAATTGAACCATAGACATAAATAATCATCAATTCAATAGTATATCACCATATCCACCTTCCATAACTCAATTACCATATCCACCTTCCACAATTCAATACAACCAAATCATGCAAAATAGTCCATAACCCTATTTCCATCACCTTTCAATAACAACCAATATATATAATCCTCTATCACACATATACATATGGAAAAGAACAAAGGCAAACAATATTCATACCCCTTAAATTCACCTCTTGGTTATGCAATCCTGTTTGCACAAATAATAGGTGTTGTTTGAAGCTCTCGAGATGATAAACACAGTTATCAGATTACTTTGGAATTTCTATGGTTGAATCAGAAGTAATTTAAAGGTCAAATTTGGCTAGGGTTTGTTCTTCCTCAATGATTGATGATGAAAATGAGTTTTTGAACTCATATACATGTATATATGCACATATTCCCGTCCATAATATAATAGGAAATGACCAAAATGCCTTTAAAATTTAAATAATATCAAATCTGTCCTTTGGTGGACTGTTTTGATAAGCTAAAGTAGATCAACCATAACTCTTTGCTCCGATATCAAATTTGGGTGAAATTGGTATCGTTGGAAGGATAATTCAGAGGGATTTCATTTCATATCGTTGGAACTCATATACATGTATATGTACACATTTCTATTTTGATAGGCTGAAGTAAAACGAGTATAACTCTTTACTTATACGTTGTATTTGGACGAAAACAATTTCATTGGAAATAATACTCAAAGATCTTTCTTTTCATAGGTCACAACTCTCCCAGTTCATTATATTAAGGGATTTATGATCGTTCGAAGTTGACCCAAAAATTCGGCTGGCCTCAGTAGTTTGTGTGCAGGAAATTTTTCTGCATATTTACTATTCCCAAATATCCCGGCCACCATTTTATAGTTTCGAACATGCTAGATTATATCCGAAACCTATCCGTTTTTGGAAATATTTATATCGTTGGAAAGCTTATTCAATAACTTTCGTATGGAACCATCGACGGGCAAATTTCGGTATAAATAAAATTAAAAAAAATTAATTCCATATAAATAAGATCAATACACGTACTTGAATACGGGGTGTTACAAGTGTTTGGATTGATAATTTAAGGTTCTACTTTGATGGCAAGGAATAGGGCGACTCTCCCTAACGTGGGTAGAACGTTGGACTCCATGTAGCTCACATGGTTTATGTCGGTTATGAGAAACTCCCATAGTGTGTCTCTACTCTATCTAAGAGAAGTGTATGGTTTGAAAACTATGATTTCTGAGAAAGTTACTTATTTCTGAAAGATTGAAATATATGCTCTAAAGAGAGCTATTTTAAGACTTGATTACTTTACGAGTTTGAAACCGAGAGGAAAGTGAATTGAGAACTTATTGTAATGAATCACTTGTCTTACTTTACATGTATTATTCATCCATGACTTTGATGATTTAATTCAAGCTAAGTGGGTCATTTATATAAGCATACATAATTTTATAAACTGTGGTGATATTAAGATATTATTTTATATATGCTTTGCACCCCCATATGCTTGGTACATTTCCATGGTACTGACCCACACACACTCCATGTGTTGGGCTATATTTTCTCGTAATGTAGGTACAAGGTATACTGTACATCTTTAGATCCAGTTAGTTCGCGGCATCCAATTAGCAGGTGGTGAGTCCTTTTGATTCAAGGGCTTGAGTTAGTTATATAGTTCGAGAAGTGTTGTATTTTCTTTATTTGGCCGTATTGAGTTGGAATAGTTGGGAGTCATGACCCGGATACCTATAGTCAATACTAGTAGAGGCTTCATAGACAGTCATTACAAGTTGATGTATTTCGTTTTAGTTTTGTTTGTAAAAGCAGAGTTGTAATCTTGCAAATTCAGTTTTGTATCTATTATATCCAGAAAATAGTTATTTTCCACAAATTTGTATAGATTTATACTTTTATTCAGTTGCTTATGAGTTATGCCAGTATAAGGGTTAGCTTAGGGTCACTTCTTTCCCTAAGCACCGTGTGACATCTCGGGACCCAATTTCGGGGTGTTACAAACTTGGTATCAAGCACAGAGTTCAATTTTCCTAGGGTGTCTATGAAGCCGTGTATAGTAGAGTCTTGCAGAACGGTACGGAGACGTCTGTACTTTTCTTCGAAAGGCTATAGGGCATTTAGGAAATGTCTCCATTCTTTCAAGTCTTAGATCGTGCTATAGAAAGGTTCTCTAAGAAAATTTATACAGATTCTCATCTCACTTTATTCATGCCATCTTTGTCTTATTTTCAAGGTATCAGAAACAGTGAAGCTTAAATCTTTACAGATAGTTATGTTCTTGTAAGCGAGCTAGAAAAATATCCCATCAGTGTTTTTGAGTTTTGAAGATTGAAGTGTTTTATTCATGTTCATAAAAGTCGTGCACTAAGCCCAAGTTAGATGTGCTTTCAGATTACTCCTCAGAAACCATAATGTAAATCTATACTTCCTTATCTATGTATTATTCTTGAGACAACAGGATCAATAAGTTCCAGTTCCTCTCCAGATAATGCTCTTATATTTGCTAGCAGAAGTTTCAGAAGTTACAAAGCAGCTTGAGAGGAGTATTCTAGTATGTTATAAGTCCCTCAAATTTAAAGTTATGCCCTCGTTCTTATGATTTATTCAATTAAGATAGAGTAAGGTGTATTCTTAGATCATTGAATGTTGTGTGTCAAGTTTCTATCTATAGTATTACGTAATTTTGTTATCATTGTGTTTGTGAAAAATCAAAGTCTAGTGATGCCGTGTGGGGCCTATTTCGATTCACTAGCATAGTTTTTTTGTTATTCATCTAATTTTCTTGTTAAAAATACAAAACCAAAGTCTAGTGAAACCGTGTGAGGCCTATTTCGATTCACTAGCAACTTGTTGTTTATCTTGTTGTTCTTGTGTTGGGTGGAAGTTTGGGTTTAGAAGTGTAGTGACAAGAAAGGTGGTAAGGGTGATTTATTGAATATGTATAGCTGAATTTTGTTGCTTATGCTTGAATTATTAATGAAGTGATATACCTTTGTTTGTTAGTTTAGTGAAGTTAGAGAAGGAGATTTTAGTTAAGGTGGATTGTTGTTTGCTTGAGGTAAGAAAAGAGTTATTGATGGAATTTGTTGTGCTAGGAAAGTATATGTTTTGATAGAAGTACTTAGTGGATGAGTATTGTTAATTTAGGCTTTCCTGAGATTGCAAGAGGAAGTTTAGTTGAAATTTATAGAGCTATAGAAGAAATTTAGGTATGAAGATGGGTAAATAGTAATGATGGGAAGAAGGAGGATGTATTGAAATTTATAGAGCCATATGATTATGATCGATTGTCATTGTGTACTAGTCTTTCTTAATGTTGTGTTCTATAGTTTTGAAGGGAGAATTGTGTGTGAGATTGGGTTGTAAATCATGTTTAGCTCTAGACATTAAGTTTGAACAGTTGATGGTTCGGTTATTGATGCTAGTGATATGGAGGTGATCTAGTAGGCCTGAACAGTGTATGCAAGAGTGTAAGATCATGTGTTTGTAATTAAGTATGATGTAGACGTGTGCCCAAGGTGATATGGGGCTACATTATTTTTTCGAGGATTATTGCATATTGTGTGGTTAGTAGTAACGTTGAGTTGCTAGGTGGAGAAAGGCTAGTTAGATAATTTATGATGTTCTTGATATCTAGGTTAAGGAGTTATGATTGAAGATGTTGAGCCTTTTAAATATGATTTTATTCTCATGATTTGGGGAAAATATAAGTATAGAAGTGCGATCTTGTGTAACGCCCCAGAAAATGGGTCCCGGAGCGTCACACGGTGCTTGGGGCTAGGCTACGAGTAGCCCCAAGCTAACCCTTTGAGCCATTTTCATTCAGTTCAACACAAATCAACGGGATTTCCATAAATAACCCTCAAATTTCAACAGAGTAATCATCATCCAAGAATAAAAGAATTTCAGAAAGATAACAAAATACGACTTATTAGTCAACTCCTAACATCTATACTAGTCTGACAAGCCTTTAAGAAAATCAATAAAACCAGCGAGCCATTGAGACATGCCCCAACTGACTCATATTCAGTTATCAAATGTAAATAATTCCGTGAAACCAACATCAGACATCACGTCCTCGGAACATGAGGACTCACCACAACAGAGGATGTAGAACAGCGTGCCCAAAGAATCACTATCGAACCTAGAACTGAGCACCTGAACCTACATTCCAAGAAAATGCAGCCCACATCCGAAGATGTGGGTCAATACCATGGAAAGGAACCGAGTATATGGGGGTGTATGCAGTTGTATAAACATCATCATCATAAATATTTATAAGAAATATGCAGGATGTATGAAAGATTCACATAGCCCGAAGAAAATCATCAAAATCATGAGGGGAGTATAATAACACATGTGAGTCATCATATAATTTTTCAATCACTTTCAGTTCATCAAGAATATCAATTCTCATAATGTAAATATCATTTAAATCTTTCAAAAGAATAACTTTCACAATTCCACTTTCAAATCACTTCACCATTCACCATAGATACAAGGAAACACACACACATACACTGGGAGATCCTATAGCCGACATAAACCATGTGAGCTACATAGAGTCCAACGTATAACCCACGTTGGGGAGAGCCATCCTATCCTTGACATTGGAGTAGGACTATTGATATCACATCCACACAAACTAGTGATCACTATATAAATTAGCCTCAGGCTTACTCCTACGGGGGCATGTAGTTCTAGGGAAGTAAGGTTGCTTTATAGCTCCCACTCGATGCTAAAGATTTCTCCCGGACTTAGCTCAAATCATTTCAAAGATAATCCACAACAAAACAATTTTAGTAATATATAAATATACATCGGAAGCCATCATGCTTCCCATCTATCAAAATCAACTACGTTGTGGATTTCTTTCACACTCAAGTTCAAAACAACTCCATTAAGACCAAAAGGTCAAATCATTCAAAATATCTCAAATGTTCAACATCAACATGCTTATAACACACACTTTCTAAAAAAATACAATTTTCAATGGGGATTCACGACCTAAATATCAAAATTGTGATAAATATCGTTCAAAATTCATGCTTTATATCTCCACACATGTAAATTCATCTTTCAAAATCATAAACATCAAGATTTCATAATAACCATCACAAGATATGGGTTCATGCTTCAAATTCGTAAAAATCAAATAAAAATCATGCCTTTGTAAAGAAAATTACTTTTGGGCACAATAACGAAAAAGAGTTCTTGTTGAAAAACCCCACATACCTTGAATGATGAACTTTAGATCGATACTCATTTTTGAGATGTTAATCGTGCCTTTGAATGATGGTTCTTGGAGTTCTTGAACTAGGAACTTGGAATCTTGAATAAATTTGCAGAATTAATGGTGAACTTTGGAGGTTCTTAAAGTTGGATGTAGGAGCTTAGGGTTTTCTTTTTGAGGGAATTTAATGAAATCTAATATATAATGCTTCTAATAGGCTTTAATATAGGGTTTGGACGGATTTTGGGTGAGGGGAATGACCAAAATGCCCCTAAAAATTAAAAAAATTCTTAAATTTGTCCTTTGGTGGACTGTTTTGATAGTCTGAAGTAGATAAACCATAACGTTTTACTCCGATATCCAAATTGGATGAAACCAATTTAATTAGAAAGAGGACTCTCATATATTTCCGTTAATATATAGTATCTCATCCATATCATTGTGTACGAAGAGTTATGATTGTTTGAATTTGACCCAAAAAGTCACTTTTGATAGGCTGAAGTAGATCGACCATAACTTTTTGCTCCGCTAGTCAAATTGGATGAAACCAATTTCATTGGAAAGAAGACTCACAGAGATTTCAGTTGATATATAGTAGATCACCAAGATCATTATGTACAAGGAGTTATGATCATTTAAAGTTAGAGCAAAAATACGCCAGGCCTCAGTACTTTTTCCTGCACGTTTTACTGTTCACTACTATTCACAGTTCGATCGGAATATTCATAACCCGTCGCTCGGGTGTCCGTTTTGGATGATCCATATATCGTTGGAAAGATTATTCGATAATCTATGCAATGGTGGGTCATAATCTAAGACATTCCGCACAAAAAATTTATAATTCATTCTAGAAGATAGAACCCAACACGTTTACGTACAAAATTTCAACAAAAAATTTTTCGGGGTATGACACACATCTAAAACATTGATTATCCACAATCATTGCCACTATATTAACATACGAAGAGGTCACCGAAGGGATAAAACATAAAAACCTGAAGCACAGAAACTACAATTCATAACATTAACACTTATCTTAGGCCTGAGGAATAAAATATCAAAGGCGTGGATTCATTAAAGAAATCTAAGCTGAGGACATGCATGATATAACGCGAACTTCACTAGTATCATGAGTTTAAAAATCGGTCATACTCTAAAACATGAGTTCATACTTATCATGAGCTATTCAACATAAGACTGGAGTTCATAGATTCATGAGAGATAACTTGTATCACAGAGTGAAGCTATTACATGCTTGCTAGAAGCTGAGAATGGGCTTGAGCATGCATGATGGGTATAAGCATAGGCTTGTGGAATGGATTTATCACGCAAGTGATGGATTTGGTGTTGTAATTACTGAAATCCAAGGAATACTATAGATTAAGAAGGGATCACTATCTCAACATAACTCATTATTAGCATGTATCACAGTCTAATTCTCAAAACTTGGTTTGGTTCTACACTAACCATCTCCCCCTTAGGTCAAA
>NC_061113.1:242509141-242520727 GCF_002878395.1 Capsicum annuum
GATCCCAAGAGGGGGATGTTGTAATACCCAAAATTTTCATGCCATAAACCTATCATCTTTTTTCTCATGAGATCAGAACCAGCGCAAAGTAATGGTTACTCATAAGTGGACACTCTTGTTTCTATCTTAGCCATATAGTTATTTTCATGAGAATTCATGCACTTGCAGATCAGTTTAGTAGCTCATTATTCTTGAGATCCAGTGATTCAGTTTCTATCAGTTGCACATGATAGCTTAAAGACAAAGATTCCTCTGTGATTCATGTTAATTATCCACATTAGAGGATGAATGCTCCTAAAGGGGAGATAATGTAATACCCCGTATTCTCGTGCTAGAATTCTAACCGTCATTCCTACGCGTCTAACCTATAATATAAGTTATTCTAATATGAATACAAGTTTCATGATCATTATCCTAGTCGATGGAGTAGTTTAGAGGTGAAAAATGTTCATACCAATGACCTAGAACAAAGTTGAGCTAAGATTAATTGATTCGTCCAAAGTTTGACATTCGATTCTACAAGGGTCAAATTCAAAAGTGTATATCTCTTAATATACATGGAATTTTTTATCCCAAGACCTATCAAATTGTAGATAATTGAATTAGCTTTCCAACGATACCAATTTTGCCTTAATCCAATATCCGAGCGAAAAGTTATGCCCATTTTCGTAAGAGGCAGTAAGGGTGTGCGATGGGCAATGCGCCCCCCAATCAAATGTGTGCGATTGGGAGTGAGAGGCACACTTACAGGTCTTCTATAAGGTGTGCGACGCACACCTTAAGGTCTGCCATGGGTTGTGTGCCTTATACCTCACTTCCAAGTGCCAAAAACACCCCTATTCTATAACACGGGATTTAACCCCAATTATCCAAAATCCTTTAACTTTCATCAAAAATTGGTCAAGAATACTCTTAAGGGTTTCAACCTAAAGATCAAGATATCTCAAGATTTAATCGTAGTTGTTCAATAATTCTTTAAGATTTGAATTTCCCATTTCGAGGGCTACAAGAAGCATCTATTAATCTCAAGAATAGCAATCCGAAGTTAACAGTTCATTCAAAGCTTCAATTTCAAGGTATGTGGGGCTTTTCAACAAGAACACCCTTTCGTTCTTGTGCCCAAAAATATTTTTCTTTTACGAAGTTATGGATTTTATATGTTTTATTATGAATTTGAAGCATGAATTTACATCATATATTGATTCTCATGAAATTGTGATATTTTCGATATTTTAGAAGTGGAATTATATGAGAACAATGATATTTTGTGCTTAAAGCTGAAATTTTCAGATTTTGAAGAAATTTATATGTGTTTATGATGTAAAGCTTGAATCTTGATAAGTTCTAATGTGATACTGAGACATGGATTTTGAACTCTATTTGAGATTGTTGTTTTTGAGAAAACATGTGCTATAAACACCTTGAATTTGAATGATTTGAAGAGATAAAGAAGCTTTGACTTTTTGCTCGTAAAAAGGGGTTGATTTTGAACCCAAGATGAGAAACGAAATCCACTTTTATTGATTCATTATGAAAGGGATAGCATGATGGCTCCCATTGTGAATTGTTGAACTGTTTTATGGTGGATTTTATTTTGAAAAGATCTAAGCTAAGTCCGAGAGTAGTCTTTAGCATCGAGCGGGAGGTATAGCGGGTTTGGTGCTTCCCTAGAACTACATGCCCCCGTAGGATCCGGAATTGAGGCTGATTTTCATAGTGATCACTAGTGTTTGGATTGATAATTTAAGGTCCTACTCTGATGGAAAGGAATAGGGCGACTCTCCCCAACGTGGGTAGAACGTTGAACTCCATGTAGCTCACATGGTTTATATTGGTTATGATAAACTCCCATAGTGTGTCTCTATTCTATCTAAGAGAAGTGTATATGGTTTGAAAACTATGATTTCTGAGAAACTTACTTGTTTCTGAAAGATTGAAATGTATGCTCTAAAGAGAGCTGTTTTAAGACTTGATTACTTTACGAGTTTGAAATCGAGAGGAAAGTGAATTGAGAACTTATTATAATGACTCACTTGTCTTACTTTACATGTATTATTCATCCATGACTTTGATGATTTAATTCGAGCTAAGTGAGTCATTTATATCAGCATGCATAATTTTATAAACTGTGGTGATATTAAGATATTATTTTATCTATGCATTGCACCCCCATATGCTCGGTACATTTCCACGGTACTGACCCACACACACCCTGTGTGTTGGGCTACATTTTCTCGTAATGTAGGTACAAGGTATACTGTACATCTTCAGATCCAGTTAATTCGCGGCATCCAGTCAGCAGGTGATGAGTCCTTTTGATTCAAGGGCTTGAGTTAGTTATACAGTTTGAGAAGTGTTGTATTTTCTTTATTCGGCCGTATTGAGTTGGGATAGTCGGGAGTCATGACCCGACTACCTATAGTCAGTACTAGTAGAGGCTTTATAGACAGTCAGTACAAGTTGATGTATTTCGTTTTAGTTTTGGTTGTAAAAGCAGAGTTGTAATCTTGTAAATTCAGTTTTGTATCTATCATATTCAAAAAAGAGTTATTTTCCACAAATTTGTATAGATTTATACTTTTCCATATTCAAGTGAATAAGTCACCAAACAAACGACATTCAAAACAAGAAAATCCTCTTTAAAGTCCCTACACTTAAACGTTTTCAAGCAACTAAGTCACCTGCCAAATCACATTCAAAACAAAAAAATCCCCTTTAAATTTCCTACACTTAACCATTTTCAACCAACTTAGTCACCTACCAAACCACATTCAAAACAAAAAAAAACCCCATTAAATTTCCTACACTTAACCGTTTTCAACCAACTAAGTCACCTACCAAACCACATTCAAAACAAAAAAATCCCCTTTAAAGTCCCTACACTTAACTATTTTCATCAAATAAGTCACCTACCAAATCACATTCAAGATTAAAAAAATCCCCTTTAAAGTCCCTAGACTTAACCATTTTCAAAGAACTATGTCACCTACCAAACCGCATTCAAAACAAAAAAATCTCCTTTAAAGTTTCTACACTTAACCATTTTCAAGTGACTAAGTATCAAAACAAAACCACATTCAAAACAAAAAAATCCCCTTTAAAGTTCCTACACTTAACCATATTCAAGTGACTAAGTCACCAAACAAACGATATTCAAAAGAAAAAAATCCTCTTTAAAGTTCCTAGACTTAACAATTTTCAAGCAACTAAGTCACCTACCAAACTACATTCAAAACAAAAAAATCCCCTTTAAAGTTATTACAGTTAACCATTTTCAAGTGACTAAGTCACCAACCAAACCAGATTCAAAATAAAAATCTCCTTTAAAGTCCCTACATTTAACCGTTTTCAACCAACTAAGTCACCTACCAAACCACATTCAAAACAAAAAAATCCCTTTAAAATCCCTACACTTAACCATTTTCAACCAACTAAATCACCTACCAAACCACATTCAAAATAAAAAAATCCCCTTTAAAGTTCCTACACTTAACCATTTTCAAGTGACTAAGTATCAATACAAAACCACATTCAAAACAAAAAAATTCACTTTAAAGTTCCTACACTTAACCATATTCAAGTGACTAAGTCACCAAACAAACGACATTCAAAATCAAAAATCCCCTTTAAAGTCACTAGACTTAACCATTTTTTCAAGCAACTAAGTCACCTACCAAACCACATTCAACACAAAAAAATCCCCTTTAAAGTTCCTACACTTAACCGTTTTCAAGTGACTAAGTCACCAACTAAACCACATTCAAAACCAAAAATTTCCTTTAAAGTTCCTACAATTAATCATATTCAAGTGACTAAGTCACCAAACAAACGACATTCAAAACAAAAAAATTCCCTTTGAAGTCCCAACACTTAAACGTTTTCAAGCAACTAAGTCACCTACAAAACAACATTCAAAAAAAAAAAACATTTAAAGTTCCTACACTTAACCATTTTCAAGTGACTAAGTATCAAAACAAAACCACATTCAAAATAAAAAAATTCACTTTAAAGTTCTACACTTAATCATATTCAAGTGACAAAGTCACCAAACAAACGACATTCAAAACAAAAAATTCCCTTTAAAGTCTATAGACTTAACTATTTTCAAGCAACTAAGTTACCTACCAAACCATATTTAAAACAAAAAAATCTCCTCTAGAGTTCCTATTCTTAACCATTTTCAAGTGACTAGGTCACCAACCAAACCACATTCAAGACAAAAAAATTTCTTTAAAGTTCCTACACTTAACCATATTCAAGTGACTAAGTCACCAAACAAACGACATTCGAAACAAAAAAATCCCTTTTGAAGTCCCTACACTTAAACGTTTTTAAGCAGCTAAGTCACCTACCAAACCACATTCAAAATTAAAAAATCCCCTTTTAAGTACCTACACTTAATCATTTTCAACCAACTAAGTCACCTACCAAACCACATTCAACACAAAAAAATCCTCTTTAAAGTCCCTACACTTAACGATTTTCAACCAACTAAGTCACCTACCAAACCACATCCAAAACAAAAAAATCCCCTTAAAAGTCCCTAAACTTAACCATTTTCAACCAACTAAGTCACCTACCAAACCACATTCAAAATAAAAAAATTTCGTTTAAAGTTCCTACACTAAACCATTTTCAAGTGACTAAGTCACCTACCTAACCACATTCAAAATAAAAAAATTTCGTTTAAAGTTCCTACACTTAACCATTTTCAAGTGACTAAGTCACCAACCAAACCACATTCAAAACAAAAAATTCCCTTAAAAGTTCATACACTTAACCATATTCAAGTGAATAAGTCACCAAACAAACGACATTCAAAACAAGAAAATCCCCTTTAAAATCCCTACACTTAAACGTTTTCAAGCAACTAAGTCACCTACCAAATCACATTCAAAACAAAAAATAATCCCCTTTAAAGTTCCTACACTTAATCATTTTCAACCAACTAAGTCACCTATCAAATCACATTTAAAACAAAAAAATTCCCTTTAAAGTTCCTAAACTTAACCGTTTTCAACCAACTAAGTCACCTACCAAACCACATTCAAAACAAAAAAAATCCCTTTAAAGTCCCTACGCTTAACCATTTTCATCAACTAAGTCACCTACCAAACCACATTCAAAATAAAAAAAATTCCTTTAAAGTCCCTTGACTTAACCATTTCAAGCAACTAAGTCACCTACCAAATCATATTCAAAACCAAAAAATTCCCTTTAAAGTTCCTACACTTAACCATTTTCAACCAACTTAGTCACCTACCAAACCACATTCAAAACAAAAAAAATCCCCATTAAATTTCCTACACTTAACCATATTCAAGTGACTAAATCACCAAACAAACGACATTCAAAACAAAAAAATCTCATTTAAAGTCCCTACACTTAAACGTTTTCAAGCAACTAAGTCACCTACCAAACCACATTCAAAATAAAATAATCTCCTTTAAAGTTCCTACACTTAACCATTTTCAACCGACTAAGTCACCTACCAAACCACATTCAAAACAAAAAAATCCCCTTTAAAGTCCCTACACTTAACCGTTTTCAACCAACTAAGTCACCTACCAAACCACATTCTAAACAAAAAAATCTCCTTTAAAATCCCTACACTTAACTATTTTCAAGTGACTAAGTATCGAAATAAAACCACATTCAAGAAACAAGCAACAATAAGACCTACAAGATGTCAACAACAATGCTACTAAATCGAACAAGGACACACACGGCTTCACTAGACTTCAATATAAAAAATAACAAGAAGATAACAACAACGCTAGTGAATCGAAAAAGGCCACACACGGCTTCACTAGAATTCAATATGAACAATAACAAGAAGATAACGACAATAGTGAATCGAGAGAAATTAACTTACCTTTGCTTGGCCTAAATTAAAGTGAAAGAGAGAACGGGTCACCGAATCAAAAACCTAAAAAAATCAAGACAAAATATTCTAACTTTGAGTGATTTAGCAAAACTCATATAAAAAATAATAAGTTAAAGTGCTAAACCAATAAAGTAAATCCATCCACTTTAAAGACAACAAGTTAAACCCTCATAAAAAATAACAAGCTAAACCATAAAATCCATTCAAGAATCTTATAAAATCACAATTAAAGATTCCAACTTTGAGGATTTATACAATCAATAACTTCAATCAAGCAAAAGTCATATCTAAAACAAGAAGCTAAACAAGCAAAACTATTTCAAACAATTATGTGTATAGCTCAAAAATTCCGCAAATAACTAAACAAAATTCGAGCCTCAAACGAGCCTAAAAGAACTAGTTCAAACTAACCTAATCTTCACCATTATAAATTTCACAATTATATAAACTAGTACACCTATAAATCAACCTCAAAAAGCACAAATTTCGCAAAATGCAACAAAATTCATATCTGAGCTGCGCTGTGGCCGGAGCACTCGCTGGAGAAGTGATTTTTGCGATTGAAAAAATTAATTTGGGTGTGTTTAGGGTATTTTTATGTGTGTGTGTTTGGGTACACAGTTTGGGTTGACTTTAGGAAATATTTTAGGTCGGATCGGGTTATGTGGGGGTGGAGTCGGGTAGGAGTTATATAATTAGAATATTTTATTATTATTATTATTTTGAAAACCGACCACTTGTGGTCGATTTTCTGGATATTATTATAAAAACCGACCACATGTGGTTGGATTTTATAAAAAAATTCAGAAACCAGCCACATGTGGTCAATTTTTAACAAAAAATATATATATATGTACCTATGCATACATACACATATACACACTATCGACTATATCAAGTTCTAAATACATACTATATATATCACGTACGTATACAAGTATATTATCCAATAATATAATACGGCGTGTTTCATATACAAACTCATATGAGTGATCGATTAATTATATTATACATACATACATATATATATATATATATATATATATATATATATATATATGTATGAACTCTTGAATACGTACTATATATATCACATCCACAAGTATATTACCTTATAATAGAACACATTCATTATATTCTAATGAATTATCGGTTATATATACACATATTCATTATACAAAGATTATGCATGTTCAACGTCATTTAACGTATATACAAGGAAAATATTTATTCCATATATTGAAACATAAGTAAAAGATAAATATTAATTTTAACGTAATTTGTTTATTTTATTTGATATATATTTTAGTGTAATTTTTCTCACAGAATTTAATAATGATTGATTTTTATTATTATAATACTAGTTATCGACTATGTGTGATCAGTGTAATTTCAAAAATTATATATAAATTACATTAAATATATATAATTATTTTAAATAAAAATAATAAATATATTTGATTAAATATATATAATTATTGGTTACTAAAAATTATTTCATTTTTTTTTAGTTCAAAAATCGACCACAAGTGGTCGGTTTTTTAAAATATATTTTTTTTAATATTAAAACCCGACCACTTGTAGTCGGTGTTTTAAAAGGAAATATAAAAAGAAATTTTAAAGTGGTCGGTTTTTAAAAATGTTTTTCAATTAAATTTTAAAAAAAAATGATCCTAGTGGTCGATTTTGCTAATTTTTTATTTTTATTTGTAAAATAAATAATAATTAATATAAAAATTAATGAATAATTATTATGATTTCTTAAAATAAAAAAGCGACCTCTTGCGGTCGTTTTTTTTTATTTATAAATTATTACGAAAAACCGACCACTTATGAGAGCTTTTTGCGACCACAACACGTGATCAGTTTTTTGTGGTCGGTTTTTCATTTTTAGTAGTGTGGAGCTTCAAGACTACTTAAATTCAATCAATCCAAATGGGTTTAGTATTTTTTAAAAACGCTCACTTGTGTTTTAAGAAAACATTTTCCTCCCAACAAATGCTCCCTGAAGGAGAAGAAATTTGGACACACTTGTTAATATAAGCAAGTTAAGCGCAGATTTGTCGGGTCGTGCTTGCAGTTCCCGGTTGGATAGGATTAAAAAAATAGCTTTTTAGCCTAAGTGATTAAAAGTTTAAAATAAGTGCTTATAAATTAAGTAGATAAGTATTTAGATGAAGTGTTGAAACTCAAAAAATTATTGAGGTGTTTGGTTAACAAGTGATGCTAAGCATTTTTTTTGTTGTCAAAATGACTTAAATACCCTTAAAGTTGTTAACAACATAAGTACGGTGAATTGTTTATAATATTTAATTCTAATAATTCAAAAATATTTCTATTTAAATTCACTTTTAGTGTAAAGTGATTATCGGAGGTCAATTTTTAAATATAATTTACTTTTAAATTTTTAAATGTTAAAAAATAAAAAACTAAGGACATTTTTATATAAAAATAGTATTATATTATTGTATTGCAAGTTCGTAATAATTTGGCTATGTTTAAATCTAAACCTCTGATATAATATAATGATGAATTCTCTAAAAACAAAGGAGAAAGATGAAAAAGAAATTGGAGGAAAAAGACGGAGAGAAGCAACCCAGAGAAAAAGAAAGAAAAACTATATATTTAAGGGCGACAAGTTCTGGGTATTGTTGGAATTGGAGGAAAATATAAGGGTAGAAAGGTAAATGTTTTTATCAAATCTAAAAAAAAATTAATCTGAAAAGTAAAAAACTGTGTGTACCCAACTTCTCACTTTTTGCCTTTTTTAATCAGTTTTTTTGAATTTTTTTAATCACTTTTTAATTTTACCAAACACTTAAAAATCTAAAAAAAAAAAAAAACTTAAAAGCTGATTTGACCAGATTTTATAATACTAGTCATGTAGTGACTTTTCTATACCAAATTATACCAGAAAAATAACAAGTTCTATTGAATTAAAGAATCACCATGTATGTGAGAAGGTTCATACATATATATTGTAGTGTTTTCAAGTATTCAAGATTCACTAAGTTTGGTCTTTTACTAAGGATAAAAGAATCACAAGATTTTACGTTAATTTAAACATGCAAGCTATGCAGACTTAACATATTACTATATAATATAAGGGAGGATCACTTGTTTTGGTCCTCCTCACATCTGCAGGGCACCATAGATATTGCTACATGTGCAGGTGTGTGCAACTATTGCTTTTTCCTTCCTCGCATTATTTTGCTTTAAATCATTTCGATATGTGCTTTTATTTTTTTTATTTTTTTGGGTTAGAAAGGAATAATATAAATAACAGAGTAATAGTTACAGGATAGTCGGTTAGTCCAGCTTAAAAATAGCAAGGTTCGCACAAAAGTTTGTTCTGCTGGCTTTTACAGATCTATTAAAACAAGTTCCTAAAATGTCTGCCCAGACATGTTCTAGTGCAAACACAGGAGGAAATTCAAAAATACATGTGGATCCAAAAATCCGCTTGCGTGCTCCTTCCTTTGCCAGCGAGTCTGCTACTTGGTTTTGTTCTCTAATACAGTGTTGTACTGTTGGTCGTCACACCCTTGTCAGCATGGATCTACAAAGTTCAAGAATAGGTTCAAAATGCATGTTTCCATGTTTAGCATATGTATAACCTATTATGAGTCAATATTGATCTCAGTGGGGTGGAGGTTGTTATCCTCCACAATTTTGTTATTATCCTCCACAATTTTCAGACCTTTCAGTAGAGCTAGGAGCTCCATTTGATTGTTAGTAGCCTTAGGGTAGCCTTTGTAGTAACCCAGGATACATTCACCATTGTGGTTTCTAATTACACCCCCTATGCCCCCAACCCCTAGATTTCCCAAACTGGAACCATCAGTATTAAGTTTATAGGAATTGTGAGGCGGGGGCATTCATTTAACAGAAATGGTTAGAATGGCTTGGGGTTGAGTAGAAGAATAGTTGGTTAGGTGAGTGTATTCAACAACTGAAGCATGAGACTTCTCAAAAAGAGGGGTGGAGTTGGAGCCATTAAAAACATTCTCATTTCTGCATTTCCAGATTTCCCATAAGCAAAAGACAAAGAGCACATCAAGGTTGATATGGTTGTCAAAGTTTTTGTTTCGCACCCAATTTTTGACAACATCAAGCATGTTGTCATCATTCATGCCATCCAGACTGGGTTTTTTGCATCCCAGTTGATTGAAGAGGTTGGTCCAAAGCTGGGAGACTTAAGGATAATTCTAGAAAATATGGGAGATATCTTATTTAATGTTGGTACAGCAGTAGCAGTTGGGGGTAATGGGGATGCCTCTTTTCACAAGGGTGGAGTTGCAGGGAAGTCTATTGTGATTAAGAAGCCAGAGGAAGTGTTTCATCTTGTTAGGGACTCTTAAGTTCCAAAGCCAAGTAAAGTTTTTGGTAATGTTCGTAGGGTTAATTTTGGAGTTGATGAGCTTGTAGGAAGTACTACTTTTAAACTTCCCATTACCTGTGAGTCCCCAGATTGGATAGTAAATGAGGCTCTTAGTAGTGTGGAAGAAGGTAGACCGAATGGAGTAGGTTACAGAAGAAGGTAGCAGGAAGGGTAAGGAGGAGAAATCCCAATGTCCATTTTTTCAAAAGTTAGAGATAATGGCTTGATGCAGGTTCTTTTTAGGGGGCCCTTGTATAGTGTTGTACAAGGCATCAGTGTTGGGAAGTCATTTGTCAGACCAAAATTTTGCTTGCTCCCTTTTATGGATAATCTAAAGAGAGGCTTCCCTGCACACAGCTTGGCCCTTGGTGATGCACTTCTATGTTCTGGAGTGTCTTTGGGCAGAATTGGTGATACGAGAATTCCTAGCTCGAGACCTTTCACACGAAGCCAAGCGCGTGAGTTGCAACGACTCCAAGCCTTGTTCACATCCTCGGCCTTGTATGAGGCCCTTGTGAGCCTATCCAAGGGCCTATACTTACTAAAATATGAAGAGGCCCAACAAAACACCCCAAACCCACCCACTTAACTATATAAGTCATTTGTTAGGCCTAGTCTTGTGGTAGTTCATTCATGATATTTTGAGAACACAAGACTTGTAATATTTTGAACTTTTCTCTTCCATTGGAGAAGCTCAAAACCGAAATTCCCAATTGGAGTGACACTTGGGTTGAATCTTGGCTAGAAACTAGGATCTTAAGGTCATTGAGTTCCTCTTGGTCCAAGTAATATCTTGGTGATAATATTCTTTAATCTTAGGGTCCTTTCATGTTGCTAGGGTTCTTAGATTCTTGAATATTGTATGTCAAGTTACTATCTTTAATTTTGTAATCTTGTTGTTTCTGTGGTAACATAGTGAAGCCGTGTGGGGCTATTTTCGATTCACTATAGTTGATGTCACTTTGTTGCTTTTGTTGTTGTTATTGTAATCTCTATCATCTTGTCATTTTTGCAAACCTTGAAGTCTAGTGAAGCCGTGTGTGGCCTATTTCGATTCACTAGCATTGTTGTTGTTCATCTTGTTATTCTTGTGTTCTTGTGTTGGCTTGACTCTCTTGATACACACTCACTTTTGTATCATTTGGTATCAAAGTCATCTTCGATTTTGTTTAACAAGATCAATCTTGGACTTGGGACTTGAAAACTACAAAAAAAAAAACTGAAAGCTGAAAAATTCCAGAAACAGTCAAATCTGTCCGTTGTTGTGTTCATGGCCAAAAATTGTATTCTTGTTGTGTCTTGGCAAGATTTTTAATTG
>NC_061113.1:242523727-242536909 GCF_002878395.1 Capsicum annuum
GTCAGCATGCTTAAATCAACGTAGAATTCAGATCTTCATAATCTTTCACAATATTCCGCCAATATTGTATCAAAGATAACGTCGACGGTTTCTCATTTTGTATCGATTCGCAATGTGACAACATTTTGAGATCTCATCACTTCATTATTTTCAGATACCTGAACTTTTCATAAGGTTTCATGAAGTGTTATGTCATAGGCTCTTCAAGAGTACATTGTCTTCTTATTATGATTATTTGCTCCTTGTTCGTTTAAAGAATTATTTCATTTGGAACCGATTGATCTACCACGCTTTACGTATGTGTAGACTTTGTCCTTTTGGGACATAAAATAAGAGCATTTGCAGCTTAATATGAGATGCTTTTGAAATTTGACTTGAGTTATCTTTTGAATGAGAATCTGATGATAATTCCTAACATATTTCATAGCCGCTTATAATCTCCCCCTTATGTTAGAAAAACTAACATCCTCCATCTTCTTTGAGAAATTCATCTTTGTACATCATGGTATATTTATTAATTGTATGACGCATATCAAAACTATTAGATGGAATAGTTGGTTCCTGGCCTTGAACCAATTGAGAGGGAAGAAATAATCATAATTTATTGGTCTAATGCATACAAGTGCTATTGTATGCAACATATCATACTTCAGACCAATACATGAAGCTTTGTTCTCATTATTATTGGTTTAGCTACTTATCGAAGGCATTCAATGCTAAACCATCATTATCAAGATAAATTGTATTGAGTACACAATTTGAACATTATATTCTTAACTCAATTTTATTGAGCAAACAACTTTATGAATGTCAAATGACAGGTTGACAATAAACGTACAAGTGATCATCTTATATCGATGCATCTTAACAGATCACATGACAGGTGAATGGACCCATATTCACCTTTTATATTTTTCAGATTTTACGGGATCCAATCCCAAAATTAATTGATCCAACAACGTATCATGAGAACAAGCAACATTAAAGTTCATGAAGAATTTTCGAATTCTTCAATATATGTTTAATACTTAATATGCACATCTTTAAGATGTCGCAATCATTCATGTCAACTTATGAACTTTTATGCTAGTAAACTCCAGGTTTGCCATGACATGTGCTTTTCACTTTAGTAAATTTCAGATTTACTATTATATGAATACATTTCAGATTTACAACTTTAGAAGTAGATTTCAAAATTATTCTTCTCAGTTATTCATCCTCTTTCGGAGGTGAGTTGTGATACCATCACAATCAAGTGCACGTTTGTATTGATAAGCTTTACGAAATATTATCATATTCACCTTATCGAATGGATCTGTACTTATAACAATTGAAATTCTAATTCCCTAGGAATGGAATATAATAGTGCCTTGAAATTCTTATTCACTAGGAATGAAATATAATCGAGCCTTGGAATTCTCATTCCCTAGGAATGAAATATAATTGTGCTTTAAGCCTATCAAATTATGATAGCTTATAACCTCTTTCAAATATTGCTAATTCAAGAGCAAATCGAGGTGTGAATATAATGCAGAGAATTTTTCTCTAACATATCTTATAATCATAATAAGTGTGTGAAAATATTATCACTTTTGATGATTATTATCATATTATCCCTTCACGCTTATATTTGTACACTCAATCACTTGTCTTCTTTCAGACATATTATGCACTGCTGCCACATTCCCTTCAAGAATGAAGCAAGTTGTCAACTTTACATATTTTGCACTGCTGCCACATTCACTTCAAGAATGAAGCAAGCTGTCAACTTTCAGATTCATCATATATTGCTATCATATTCACTTCACGAAATGGAGCATATGAATGGATATATTTCATGACTTTTCACCAAATACCCATTATTTTGCCTTATCCATCATAATATCATCAATACAGTGCATTAAGATCCAATCTCAATGTCTTATCTATATAAAGTCGTCTTAGGCATAAATTGATGGAACTTGAACCCAACATATTATCATCCTTTTTGATAATATTGTTCTTGAGGAACAAATTTAAAACATAAATGGTTTCAAACCAATTATTTTTTCTCAAATCCAACAATAATTATATTATTAGTTGCAAAAGATAAATAACATAAGGAATTACTAACCTTGAAATCCTTTTAGATTTATAATCACACCTTGTTTGACAGAGTTTTGTGCTGATAACGTATTATGAAATATAAAGAAAGAACAAGAATAAATAGAGATTGTTTGGCAGAGTCTCGTACTGATAACGTGTTATGAAATATAAAGAAAGAACAAGAATAAATAGAGAAAAGAGGAGGGACTTCTTTATTTCTCTTGAGTATGAGAGATCATAAAGATTATTCTTGATTGAGAATACAATGACTAAAACCCCTCTATTTATAGGAGAAAATACTCATAGTTTTTGACTATTTATAGTAGTTTGTGTATACATAACAATTAAGGGAAAATAAATTACATATACATGCACCTTAATTTATCATATTTACACAAATTTCTATCCTTATAAATTAATTATAAAAATTTCAACTAATTATGTATCATCGGTGGATACATTAAAAGCTAATTATATATCTCAATAGATTTAAAATTTAAATTTATATTAAAATTTTCTGTAATTAAGCTTTAAATTATCGAAATTTATGTTATTTCTCCCTTCATTTCCCTCACTCAATAACAGGGTCGAAATCCAAAAGAAAGCCCATTTGGATTGCAGGGCCCAGGTATAGCCTAAATTCTATATATCGGGTTGGATGAAAATGAAACCGAAATTTCAACTCTTTCTTTCTGCTTATCATAAATAAATTTCTCTCTGTGTAGAAAACTCAATTTCTCGTCAGGCCAAAATGGATGCTCTGGACTCAGTTTTCGATCCCCTTAGAGATTTCGCCAAAGACAGCGTTAGGCTTGTTAAGCGATGCCACAAGCCGGATCGCAAAGGTGATATTTTTGTTTCTGTATTTCGTCTATCGATTTGTGTGTGTGTATATATATATATATATATATGTTTTTGTGCGATTTTTGGTTTAATCGAATGTTATTTGTGCAGAATTCACGAAAGTTGCTACTCGTACCGCGATCGGTTTCGTTGTGATGGGATTTGTAGGGTTTTTTGTCAAGTTGATCTTTATTCCTATTAACAACATCATTGTTGGTGCTTCTTAAATTGGTAATTCCTATACACTTGTCTGGATCTTCAGATGTATTTGTTGAATTTCGATAGATCCGGTTGATTTTTTTTTAGGTGTTGATTATTATGTAAAGATGTGTTTTTGATTGTGTTTTGTTTATGCATATGTACAGATCAATTGGTGTCAAATAGGTTTTTGTGTTTTGAAAGGAAAACGATCCAATTGCTTGATAATAGACGAGTTAATCTGTACTTCCTCCGTTCCTTTTCAGCCGTCGTGTGTCATTTTTCGAGAAGCAATTTGACTAATTTCTAAAGCTAAAATAGATTAGATTAATTCAATATTTTAAAATTTAAATTCAAATATTCAAAACCTATACGAAAAGTACTATAAATTACAAGTTTTCTCATATCAGTATGGTGAAAAACTTCATTTTTAAAATGTTGGTCAAAGTTTATGTCGTTTGACTCTAAAAAAAGAAAAGTATGACAACTAAAAGAAACAGAGGGAGTACTTTTTAGGATTATATATTGACTCTTAACGGAGGTGAACCCATTATTTGGAGTTAGCTTTACAAGTGAAAATAGGTGTTTGTACACAACAGAAGGATTTTAATCGGTTATGAAGAACCAGCAGAGTCTCCTTTATGCATATTTCCAGTTGTATTTTGACATCAAAATGTATTTTTCAACTGTGGGGGATTTCATCAATGCACAAAGCATGTCCAGATAACATTTGGTGTGAAAGGGTTCTGTGAATCTAGTGCTATGTAAATATGTGAAATTTGACTATGTGAGGCGTGGTACACGATGTTCATTGTTCCTATTAACCAAGTGAGGCATTCTGAGTGCGGATTTCTCCTTGAATTGACAGCTTAACCTTCATTTCAACAGTAGCATGAGCTTTGTAGACGTTCTTTTCATTATTTAGCTAATGCTAGAAGCGCTATTTTATCAGACTTGGGACAGAAGAATATGAAGATATAAAAGACATGATCTTGTGGAAGTCTTAATCTGCATTTTTGATTTATTAGTTCCTTTTGTGAAAAGGTCCCTTTCTGTTACCTAAAATTGTACCCATGCTTTTCTTGGGATTGTCTTAAGTATGATAAACTTTGTTGGTATTGTTAAATAAACAGATCTCATCTTTTTCTTTATGGAATTCAATTCCATACTGACCTCGGCCCTCAAACGAATTTCATTAAATGGGGAACTCCTTGTCCTCTTCTTCTTTCCTTCCCTACACTCACCAAAACCACCAATCTGTATTGATTTGTTACAATTGATACGTGTAAGTAAGGTTGCTAGCAGAAAGGGAAGATATCATCAAGTTACGAATCTGTCCAACCTCCGTTCATCATTTGATTGAATAAAGAAAAGAAAAAATTGAACTGTTCTAGGAATAATACAAAAGAAACAAAATATGCAAATGTCTTTTTTTGATGATGGTGGTGTCAGGGCCACGTTGGGGGGCACCTTGATTAGTCCACCAAGTACTTATTACCAGCACAGGTATTTGGCAATTCAATCCACCGGGGCCTTACACACAGAGAAATCACATGACGCGTAGTCGTGTATTGCCTTTGTCTTGATATAAATCTTAGTATCTCATAGTCCATTCTAGCTTTCATCAATCGCTAGGCCACAACCCTTGTGTGCAAAAAACTGAACTGTGCAAAATTAATTGCCACTATCTGTTCAGCATATTGTCAAACTTGCTTTCAGGATACGTCTTTGGATGTTTTTCTCCATGGATTGTAAAATGCCATTACAACTCCATGACAGTGAATTATCTGGAAACACTGTCTTAATCCCTGTCCTCCTTCAGAATGTATATTAAGGTGCTTTGCTGTATGCTTTGCAACAAGAAAACTGACTTTTTTGTGAAACTGCAGGCATTGTGAAGGAGAAGCTAAATGGAGATATAGAAGGAAGCTAAGCCAGAACAGTGCTCCCAGTTTAGTTTAATTTTGTAACTTCTAGCTGTTTGGATATCTTCGACATCTTATTCTGAACCTGCCTATTGGTCTGAGTTAATTTTGTAAACTCTATATTTTATTTCTATTGAGAAAATCCTTTATAGACATCACTGCTTGTGAAGGCTTGGTTTCGTTGGAGAGCTAAACAACCCGTCATCTTCGTTGTTAGTCTTTATATTAAACGATTCAAATCTTACAAGATACAGGTAGTTTTGCCAGAAAGAGACTAGAGCTAGCTAGTGTATTCTCAACGATCAACACTTGGGAGACTCGAAACATAAAATCATATTGTTATGTATTCCTTAAAACTAGTTTTATAAGGCATTTGCTAAGTCCGGGCCCAAATTTAACTCACACAGATCATAAATTTAAAAATATTGATACTTTTATGAAATTAATACTTTTATGAAATTATGAACATACATTCTATAGCTAAAAGTAGGAAATATATTTCTTCAGATATTTATTAAGTCTTAGTTTTATTCATAATTTCACGTGACAAGAATTTAAGTTGGTTAATATGATAATTTGAATTAAGTAAAAAAAAATTAAGTTCATCAAAATGAACTTCGAGAATCTATTAATTTTTTATATTTAGTTTATGCCTAAGAATAGTAACTGATAACACTACCTTCATTTTTAAATTTATCAATAATTTTAACTTTCAATATTTGAAATATTTTATTGATAATTTCAAAACCAAGTATAAATTTGTTCATACAAAATTTCTATTCAATTTGTAAAAAGTAATTAGGAAATATTGAGAATCATACTCAGTTCATCAGAAATAAATATAGTCTTATATAGTTAGTTAAAAGATTTATCGATTAGTTAAATAAAAGAAAAATCTAAATAATTCAGTTGATAGTCAACCAGAACTCTCACCTTATAAGTGAAGGTTTGATTTTCATTTTGTAATTTCCTCCCTATTTTTATTTTTTAAATAAAAATAGTTAAACAATTAAAATTTCAAGAAAAATCTCAATAATGATTTACCATATTATAGCACCACATATAAAGTCTGATTTGGCAAACAAAGAAATAAAGTAGTTTTATCTTTATCAAGTACATGCCATAAGTTTAGTGAATTAATAAATTAATTAAAATTACTAAAATAGCCTTGTGAGAACTACCAAAAATTATCAATATGTATAAGTAAGAAAACTAATGTAAAAACTAACTTTAAAAGGGACAAAATATTCCTTAAAAAGTTGCAATCTAAATCAATTATAAAAGCACAACAGAAGGTAAAGTCAATAAAACCTCAGCCAGGGTCAGGTAATATTAATCAAAAAGCCCCAATCGCCTCAGGAAATAAGCATAACGCTTTTACAGGTAAGTCTTCGAAACCCCGTGCTACTAGCTCTACATCGCCGTTAGGGTCCCAAGACGGCAAAACCCTTTACAAGGGGAAACAGAAAGAGAACAATACTTTCTCTCCTTTAGGCCAATTTGACAGTGAATCCACTAGCTCTTCTATAGACTCATGTTTACATCACACTAAACATGCCCAATACGAGGCCCAGTCCAATAAGTCGGGCCTAAAAGCCCAACCCAACTAGGGTCCCAAACGAGCACCCTCAGCAAATCCCTAAAGGCCTAAGAAACAAAAGAAATCCCACATGTGGCCCAAGAGATAAAGGGGGGAGATATTATGTCAACCCCCATCCTTTCAACTTGTCAGTTGCAGGGCAATCATCCCACTGCTAACATGACCACTGATGGTCAAATCACCCAGGGGGCCCGTTTTCCAAGTCTGAACTCTGAGTCAGTTGCTAGTGCTGCAAATGGGAACTCCACAACTCCCTTACTTAGAAAAAGGGAATCATATCCCCTCTCTCTTCTTTCCCCATTCCAAAATCCTATTCCTGAGGGTCAATAAGAACAACATGGACAGGGCCAAACTAACTCTATTCATAGAAGTAACCCCTCTAGATCACACACCTCTGTCGTGGTTGGAGATGGGTCTCCAAAACTTTTCTCTAACCTTGAAAGGGGAAATGAACGGGAAATTAGTGAAAGTAACTCTGAACCATCCTCCTTACCTGGCACTTCTTGTAAAAGAGGGTCTCAACCAGAGTCTGACGACTTAGGAAAACAATGTATGGATGTCGACTCTAATGTCAATAGGTGGCCTGAACCACCTGGATCCCCTAACAACCAGCGACTTAGCAAAATCAATGAGCCAAGTGGCTCAGACCCTTCCCTTCTTCCCACCTTCGAACCCTTTTCTTCTCTTGAATGGACCAAAATTACTTCGCCTAGAGGATACACCTTCTCCAGCGAAAGTGCACTCCCACGCACCCCTTGCTCAACAGACTTGGGAAAGAGAAAGAACTCTGGATATGTTAAGAGCAAGTAACAGAGAAATGGAAGCTATTCTGGCAACCATGACAGTACCAATCATTGAGGTAGCCACCTTAGACAAAACACTAGCTTTAAGATTCGGCGAGTTAGTTAGCGAGATGTGGATAATCCTGTTACCTCTGACTCTAACCAAGTTCATATTGGAGGTCAGTCAACCCAGTGTACTAACAGGGGGCATGTTTAAGAATACTCTAAACCCTTTGAAATCTATGATAAATGTGAACCTGCCCCAACTTTCTCTTGCCTTAACAAGCAAGGAAAAGGCAGTGATAGTGAACCAACAACAACCTAAATAAAAAATGATGATGAACATCATTGTTTGGAATGCTAGAGGTGCACATAATGCGGAGTTTAAGAGACATTGCATCGCTATGATTACGATGCACAAGCCAGCTATGCTAGCTCTTCTTGAGACTAGAATGGTGGACCACCATGACCTGACCCAGGATCTTGGGTTTGACTGTCTTATTCAATTTGGGGCTATTGGTTTTTCTGGTGAAATTGTATTGATGTGGAAGGAAGACCACTTTAACATCAATGACATCTCCATCACTCCCCAAAACATCCATACTGCTGTCAAGGTAAGATCTTCATCTCACTCTTGGTTCCTTAGCATCATTTATGCTAGCACAAACCTAAATAGTAGGAAAATACTTTGGGACTAGCTAACCACTATTGCCAATACCATCAATGGTAGCAGTAATACTAGTTGGCTGGTGAGTGGTGACTTTAATGAAGTCCTCACAGCCACTGATAAATATGGGGGCAATCCTGTCAGCAACAGTAGGTTAAACAACTTTTGGAACTGTATTAACCAATTTTGTCTTGTTGATTTGGGCTTTAAAGGAAGTAATTACACCTGGACTAATAAAAGATATAGAAATAAAAACAACCTTATTCTCAAAAGGCTAGACAGATGTTTTGTTAGTGACAGCTGGATCCACCTTTACCCTGATGCTACTGTAACCCACCTTCTTAGGACCCACTCTGACCACTGCCCACTTTTGGTCAGTCTCCTCACTCATTACCCCACTAGGGCCAATCCTTTTAGAATAGAGCCCATGTGGTGCTCTCATCTAGAGCTCCCTTCTCTCATTAACCAAGCTTTTCTCCCTGGTAACAACCTCACTAACTCCATCAACTCTTTCAAAACAATGGCAACTTTCCAGAATAAAGAGGTTTTTAGAAACATCTTCTACAAAAAGAAAAGGGTTCTAGCAAGGATTGCGGGTATACAAAGAAGTACTCACTATCCCTCCAGCCCCTTTCTTCATAACCTTGAAGCCACACTCCTAAAAGAATATAGTGATATCCTTAAGAATGAGCATGATTTTTGGAAACTCAAATCGAGAATAAATTGGCTCACTAAGGGAGATGCCAACACTAAGTTCTTTCATACTGTTACCCTCAATAGGAGAAGAAAGAATAGAATCAACTCCCTCAAAATGGATAATGGTAGCTGGCTTTCTGATCCTCAAGACATAAATCAAGCTATTCTCACCTTCTATAGAGGCCTTTACAGCACTGATCACACCTTTTTCTATCTCTCTTATCAGAGGAACCCATCCTCCAGAGGCTTTCTACCTGATCAAGCCTATAACTTGCTAGACAGTATCCCAACTGTCAATGAAATCAAGAAGGCTGTGTTCACCTTTAAAGCTACCAAAGCCCCAGGCCCTGATGGCCTGCACCCCCTCTTTTTCCAAAGGTTCTGGGACAACATCAGTTCTTAACTCATTGCCTATTGTAACAAAGTTTTCTCTTCTATGAAAATGGATGAACAGACCAACCGTACCTACATCTGTCTGATCCCCAAGTGTCAGAATGCAGTTTCCCTGCGGAACTTCAAACCCATTGGTCTTTGCAACACCCAATACAAAATCATTACTAATATTATAGCCAATAAAACTAAACCCTTCTTGAATAATATCATCGGCCCTACCCAAACTAGCTTTCTTTCCAACAGAAGGGCCTCTGATAATGCAATCCTTGTTCAAGAATATATAAATCATTTCAAGAATATGACAGGTAGCAAGAGCAACATGATGATCAAAATATATCTTGAGTAAGCCTTTGATAGACTTGAGTGGTCTTTCGTTAGGCAAGCCCTTCATTTCTTCAACTTTCCTAACAAGCTCTTTAACTTGATCATGTCTTGCATTTCAACCTTCTCCATATCCATCTTCATTAATGGTTCTATCACCCACTACTTCCATCCCACCAAGGGGATCAGACAAGGAGACCCTATCTCTTCTGACCTTTTCATCCTAACCATGGAACTCCTTTCTAGAAGGATAGACATGAGGTTGACCTTCTCAACTGGACTCTTGTTTCTATCAGCAGAAGAGGTCCCATGCTCTCATATGTTTTTTTCATTGATGACCTAACCCTCTTTGCCAAAGCCACCAAGGATAACTGCTAAACAATCAAGTAGACTCTTGATACCTTCAGCTTTTTCTCTGGACAAAAAATCAACAGGACCAAGTCCAAGGTCATCTTCTCCAACAACTGCTCCAGGGATAATTGTAGTTATCTATCTTCCATTCTTAACATTCAGCATAGAGATAACTTTGGGAAATACCTTGGTTTTCCTATCTTCCATAAAACCCCCACTAATGCTGATTTTCAGTTCCTCATTGATAACATAAAAGCCAGACTAGCTGGTTGGAAAACCAAGTTCCTTAATCAATATGGTAGAACTAACCTTACTAGAGCTTCTCTTAATAGTATCCCAACCCATGTCATGCAATGCATTCAGCTTCCTCAAAGGATTACCCAGCGCATAGACAAAATTCAAAGGGACTTCATTTGGGGCACCACTGATGAGAAGAAAAAGATGCACATGCTTAAATGGGATGTCATTTCTCAACCTAAGCATCTGGGAGGATTGGGAATCCAAAAAGCTAGTACCAAGAATGACACTATGCACTACGCCTTAGCTTGGAGACTCACCAAGAACCCCCAATCCCTTTGGTCCAGAATCCTTCTCAATAAATACAACCTCTCCAATTGATACAAAAGTGAGTGTGTATCAAAAGAGTTAAGCCAACACATGAACACAAGAATAACAAGATAAACAACAACAATGCTAGTGAATCGAAATAGGCCACACACGGCTTCAATAGACTTCAAGATTTACAAAATTGACAAGATGATAGAGATTACAATAACAACAACAAGAGCAACAAAGTGGCATCAACTATAGTGAATCGAAAATAGCCCCACACAGCTTTACTATGTTACCACACAAACAACAAGATTACAAAATTAAAGATAGTAACTTGACATACAATATTCAAGAATCTAAGAACCCTAACAACATGAAAGGACCCTAAGATTAAAGAATATTATAATCAAGCTCTTACTTGGACCAAGAGGAACTCAATGACCTCAAGATCCTAGTTTCTAGCCAAGATTCAACCCAAGTGTCACTCCAATTGGGAATTTCGGTTTTGAGCTTCTCCAATGGAAGAGAAAAGTTCAAAATATTACAAGTATTGTGTTCTCAAAATATCATAAATAAACTACCACAAGACTAGGCCTAACAAATAACTTATATAGTCAATTACAAAGGAAGGACAAAAGACCAAAATACCCTTAGTATTAAGTGGGTGGGTTTGGGGTGTTTTGTTGGGCCTCTTCACATTTTAATAAGTATAGGCCCTTGGATGGGCTCACAAGGGCCTCACACAAGGCCAAGGATATGAACAAGGCTTGGAGTCGTTGCAACTCACGCGCTTGGCTTCGTGTGAAAGGTCTCGAGCTAGAAATTCTCGTATCATCCTCTCCATCCTGAAGGAAATTTGTCCTCAAATTTGGATTATTTCCATCCTCCATCATTTCTAACCGAGAGAGTTCACACACGTTGAAAGTGTTGTGTACTTGATATTTCGGGGGTAGATCAATCTTGTAGGCGTTGTCGTTGATCCTTTCTAATACTTGGAATGGGACATCACCCCGCGGCATCAACTTAGCATTCCTTTTAGATGGGAATCTATCCTTCTTTAGGTGCACCCACATCCAATCTCCCAGTTCAAGAATGAGCTTTCTTTTTCCTTTGTTGGTTCGCTTTGCAACTTCTTGTTTTTTCTTCTCTAACCGCAACCTCACCTTCTTATGTAGCTTCTTCATGGCCTCAGCCTGTTTTCTTCCATCTAAGCTGATCATAAGATCACTAGGCAAATGGGTTAAATCCAAAGGGGTAAGGGGGTTGATGCTGTATACACACTCAAAGGGTGTCATCCCCGTGCTTGAGTGTATAACACGATTATAAGCAAACTCAATCAACGGTAAGTGATCCTCCCAAGAAGTCATTTTTACCTTAACCCTGGATCGTAGCATAGACCCTAAGGTCCTATTTACTACTTTCGTTTGTCCATCGGTTTATGGGTGGCATAAAGTCAAAAACAACAACTTAGTACCGAGCCTACCCCACATGGACTTCCAAAAGTGGCTTAGGAATTTAGAATCCCTATCACTCACTATGGTCCTCGAAACACCATGAAGTTTTACAATATTATCAACAAACAAAGAGGCTACACTAGGCGCATCATCGCATTTAGAACAAGGAATAAAGTGAGCCATCTTGGAAAATCGATCCACCACGACAAAAATAGTATCCCGCCCCCTTTTAGTTCTAGGTATTCCTGACACGAAGTCCATTGATATGTCAAGCCAAGGACGCAAAGGGGTGGACAATGGGGTGTACAATCTGTGGGGTTGGAGCCGTGACTTGGCTCCTTTTCACTCAACACATTGGCCGCAAATCCGAGCCACATCCTTGGGCATTCTAGGCCAATAAAATTGTTCTTCCAAAATTCCGAGGGTCTTCTCAACCCCAAAATGGTCCATTAAACCGCCATTGTGTACTTCCATCACAAACAATTCTCTCCACGAACTTGAGGGAACACACAATCGTCTACCCTTAAATAAGTATCCATCAAATTTGGTATAAGGATGGGAACCCCTATTTGTAACCCACCAATCCCTATCCAACTTTTCACTTTCCCTATAGATAGGAGCGAAGTGAGGGTCCTCGGTGTATAAAGACTTGAGGCTTTCAAACCCCATCAACTTAGATGACAAAGTAGACACAAGCACATGTTTTTGGGACAAAGCATCGGCAACCATATTGTCTTTACCCTTTTTATAATGAATAACATAAGGGAAAGTTTCAAGAAATTCAATCCATTTGGCATACCGCCGGTTAAGCTTTTCTTGTACCCTTAGATGCTTCAAGGATTCATGATCCATGCGGATCACAAATTATTTAGGCCACAAATAATGTTGCCAAGTGGCCAAGGCTCTAATCAAGGCATACAACTCTAAATCATACATAGAGTAGTTTAGAGTTGCTCCTTTGAGCTTTTCGCTAAAGTAGGCAATAGACTTCAATTCTTGCATGAAAACTGCACCTACGCTGACTTTGCTAGCATCACATTCCACCTCAAAAGTCTTGTCAAAATTCAGCAATTGTAGCAAAGGGGTCGAGATGAGCATAGCTTTCAAGTCCTTGAAGGCCTTAGCTTGATCATTTCCCCACTTGAAAGGTCGATCCTTTTTAATCACTTCGGTCAAGGGAGCGACAATGGTGCTAAATCCTTTGACAAAACGTCTATAAAAACTAGCCAACTCGTGGAAGCTTCTCACTTTACCTATCGTTTTGGGGTTTGGCCAATTTTTAATGGTGTCAATCTTAGATTCATCCACTTCGACC
>NC_061113.1:242537009-242542917 GCF_002878395.1 Capsicum annuum
CTTGTGATGGATGTTGCTCCAAACAATTCTATTTTTATTCCATCAACAACCTTAGGGTCTGATAAAGTTTTCATAGACCGTAAAGTATGAAAAAATGGCATCTTCAACTCTCGGTTGGTCGGAACAAGCCACGGATGGACAATCTAAAATAAATCTGTACATATATTAAGAATGATGATGAAATCATTTAATCATTAATTAAAACAAAAACTTGATTAGAATTGGACTTACTGCTTCCTTGGGGGGATTGAAAAGATAATTTTTTTTTGCATTTTTATCGGTTTTGGCCAACAACCATCTTAGAATTCTTGGACAGAAAAATTCTTCCTGATAGTTCACTTGTTGTCTCAAATAAGGAATGACTTCAAATACCCAAGCCTATAACATAACACCAATAAATCAATAGCACTATTGAATAAAAAAATGATGAATCATATCATGATAAAAGAAATATTTACCATGAAGGCCTATGGAAAACAATATAAGTTGACTGTTTTTAGCGTTAACGAAGTCAATAAATATTTGACAGTCATTTTAAAGCTTTCATAACCCCAAGGATAGCTGTTAAATATCTCAAGATCCTCGGAGAGATTTATTAAACCGAGGCTTATGTTGTTGTTAACGTCTCTCACGCAAAGAATATTATGTACAAACCAAACCAAGCACAATGATTGCTTGTGCTTCTTTGAGAGTTCTTTAACTTTCAATGTTTCAATCAGATTTTTGTTTTTGAAGCTTGGACCAACAATGGACACCAGACCATCACGATCACTCGACATGCCTTTTTCTTTTTTGGGTGTGCGGGGTGCTTTTTTTGGTTCAAAGTAGGTATAACTTGAGAAGGAGAAGGAGGATAACATTTTAGTCAGGTAACTATGGCAAACTCCTTCCAACCAAAACAAACAGGCATGCCACAGTAATTTATCCACACCACATCTATCTTATCTTTGTTTTCATACATAAATATGTGCTTGAGAAGATCATATACCATTTTCATTTGGAAATGAGCATTGTTGTCCTCTGGCAAATCAAGATATTGCCTAAAGAAACTTTCTCTGAAATAAGAATCCAATTTTTGTTCTCGAAGTATTTTTCTAAAGGCGTCGTAAGATTTTCCCATGACTGACTTAACTTCAAGATCACCCATTAAATCTGTGGAACTATCGCACTGCATTCTCACAGGATAACGATCAATGCTGAAGGTTTTGACCAGCTCTTCGGCGGAAGGGCTATTAGTATTTGGATCATCTCTTTTGAAAGATTCCTCTTCCCCGTGTTCATTATCTTCTGCTCCTAATTGAGATAACGCTTGTATAGCAAGCTCATAGAGTGGTGGATGTAGCTGAGCTACTGCACTTGTTCCTTTACTTGGACTTGATTTGATTTCTTTTCTTTTGGGAGCCATGTTATCTTAAATTAACAGGAACATAACATAGATTATAATTGATTAATGCATAACAGTAATATAACAGTTCCAACAAACAACTAATCTGTTGCACCAGGTATGTTATCTGTTGCAACATATAACCGACCTGTTGCAACGATGAGTAATCCGTGGGAACCATAAAAACAGCACTATTTGTTGCACCTACTATTTTATCTGATGCAAAACATAACTAACCTGTTATAATGGATGAGTAATTCATTGAAAACCATAAAAATAGATCACTAATCTGTTGCCCTAAGTATTTTATCTGTTGCAACATATAACTGACCTGACAGATGAGTAAACCATTGGAAAGAATAAAAACAGTTATAATTTGCTGTAAAATGAAGAGTAAACCGTTGGAAAGAATCAAAATAGATCACTAAACAGTTATCTATTGGATCAATATTGTTTAGATTTCTTCCAAACAGAAGAGTCATCTGTCGCAACAGATGAATGATCTGTTAGATTTTTCACCTGTTGCAACAAATTTTTATAGTTACATCAGATTTTTCATCTGTTACATCAGATTTTCATCTGTTGCATCATATGTTTTATCTATTACATCAGATGTTTCAATTGTTGCAATACCATTTCTACAAATACAAACAACAAATCAACCCAGCAACACCAATACATCACACATACGCACACACAGAATATCAACTGTGATAAAAAATCACCAATAATTCAAATCAACAGTACGACAACAAGAAGAAGAAATACAGAAATTCCAGAAATTAGGGTTTTATTCAGTCCACATTTCAATACCAGAAGATTAGTTGGCTCAAGTTCCTCTGTTTTTTCATAATTATTTACCTGTAAAAAAGTAAATGGGAGGATGAAGTACTCGAAGTTGTTGTCGCCGGAGAAGTATTCACGTCAATTGACAGTTGAAAGTAGAAAAAGAACTTGCTCGACTATTTATCGTTGGAGGTTGAAGGAAGAAATTTTGAAGCCCTGTTGGTTGGGAGAGAGTTGAGAGAAGCTTGAGAGAGAGAGAGTGGTTGATTTGGATTGAAGAGGGGTGTGGGTTGGGTTGATTTTTATTTTTGAAAATATTAGAAAGTTTTAAAAATATTAATCATGTCCACAATTAACTTAATCAAGTTTTCTAATGATGTTTGACCCTATCTGTTGGTCAATGTCACCAATCCTTCATTCAAGACTTAAAAGATACCTTTCCTTCAATCTTCACAAGTTACTTCCTGCATAATGATTGTGTTATGTCACTTAAATCGCTTCTCTTTCTCCCCTTTAGACTTATTTGGTAGTAGAAAAAATAATGCATGTAATAGCTTTATGTATTACTAATACTTTGTTTGATACGCTTTTTCATCCTATGTATAACTAATTCTTATATGAGTTATACACTCGATTATATATTGAGGTATATATTACTAATACTACTTATTTTTCATGTATTACTAATATAATGTAACGGCCCGAACCGGGTCCCTATCCGTGATGAGCATTCTAAACCATGAAGGAGCGGAACACCCTTCTCCATCTGGTAATCATGCACAACATTCATATAATAAAAGATAATGCGTAAATAGAAATCTAATACTGAAACATGGTCAATATGAATGTGATCATAATACTGAAAACTGAAATCCAAAATATATCTGAATAATAATGTCTGACTGAGTCTGCGAAATCTCTACTATGAACTACACAAAACTGTCTGAAAACTTGGACAAGGCCCCCAGTAGACCAAAACATGACTAAAGATAAATATATGAAAATAAACAAGCCTTCTGGATCATAGAAGGCTTACCACTGCACAATCTGATCTGCGATCTGAAATATCTACTGGAAGGAGGAGGGGGTCAGCACAAATGTACTGGCACGCGAAGCAATCAAAAATAGTGTGTTTGTATACGTATAAAGTATATGAGAGCAATTTAAAAAAACATCATGCATAAAATAATTTCCAAAACACATGGGCATCATTTTGAAGACTTTGAAACATTTCTTTGAAACCATGACTCACTCTTTTTCTTACTTCTGAGCTAGATGGTGCACCCTACAATCTGTAATTCCACGGGCTATATGGAATCCGCCCTTGACTCGGCGGCTAAGCCCCCAATCCAAGTTTGCCGCAAGGATTGGAGTATCTATAAGGGGGACACGCAAGATCACATAGTAGAGTGCCAAAATCCCCAATCAAATCAACATGTCATGGTAGTGCACAAGATCACAAAGCAGGGATCCTAACCATAGTCCCAATTTGGGAAAACATGAATCAAGGTACACAAGATCACAAAGCATGGTACCATAATCCCGTGTCGGCAAATTACGGTTTCTAGCATAGAGTTTTTCAACTCGCACTTTCTTCGGGTAACCATCTAACTCTCTTTAAGCCCATTTTTAAACCTTTTCTAAACATGCATCTTTCTGAATTCATAATCTGAAAATCTGATTTCAAACATGTGTTCTATTCTACTCTGAATCACTATGGCTTTAACTGAGTTGGTGTCGTCACACCAAGACTTGCAAGTCCTATTTCTGAGCCATATTATACCATGCATGATTCTTAATTAAAACATAATTCAGACCACCCAAGTATGCAAATAGTATAGGAAATTTCATGTTCCGAAAGCACAAGTCAAAACCATGCTAAGATTCTCATTCTTTTAATAACCATGTGGTGGTCATGTATTTTTGGCAAACATGCAATTCTTTCATTAAAAGTGTATTCAACGTTTATCAATATGCACAACCCTCTCTTTTGGATTCAAAATCATATTCAAGTAGTAGCAATAATCAAGACATTTCAAAAACAATTCATATCATATAAAAGATGGAAAAAATCATAACAAGAGAGGGATTCTTTAGGATTCATGCTCTCAATTGTATATTTATCCTTAAACACATACACACATATATATAGAGTTTCAAATCAATTCGAGGGAAGGCCAACGACCAAAACAATACTGATCAAGACTTCTAAAAACTTGCTAGTAATCATAAATTCAAAATCCCTTTCTTAAAAATCATGATTTCTAAACTGTTAGCATGAATTAAAGATAGTTTCTTTGCCCATGAAATTTTAGTAAAACCCCACGTACCTTAATTTATGACTCTTGAATGAACTCGTGCTTTAAGGATGCTATTCGAACAATTGATGGGTGCTTCTTATAGCCCTCGCAATGGGGATTCCGAATATTGAAGAATTATTAAAAACCCATGGTGAAATCTTAAGATATTTTGATCTTTGGGTTGAAACCCTAAGAAATGTTCTTGGTGATTTTGAGAGAGAATGACCTTATTTTGGTGTTTGGGGGATTTAATACCATGTTATGATTGAATAGGGGGAGGAAAATATCACTTTTTCCCTTTAAAACGTGAAAACAGGACCTGGAAATTGGGTGCGTGCACCGCACGCTAATCGCGCGATGCTACTGTCTGAGTCACGAAAATAGCCATAACTTTTCGTTCGGGTATCGGATTTGGACAAAATTGGTATCGTTGGAAAGATAATTTGAAGATATTTATTTTGAACTATAGTAGGTTACCCAGTTCATCATATACAAGGAGTTATGGTCAATTGAACTTGACCCAAGTTTCGACGCTCACTAAAACTCGAACGATAGGAAAGCTTTCAACTTGACCATAAGTTAGGGGACCTCTATGATGTCAATTCATGATCAAATAGGTACCCAAACTACATAATATATTAACATACCAAATTTGCATAGGAATTATGACTTTTGGAATATCAACGCATAGAAATGACGGTTTTCGTTCTAGCCCGAAATGCGGGGTATAAAAACTCAACACATACATTAATTTGATTAATTACAAAATTACTCCACAAATTATTGTCTCTTTCTATTCCCTCCACCCCCACCCCCACCCCCACCCCCAAAAAATTATGAAAAAGCTACTTTAGATATCTATGGATCAACGGGTCTTAGAGTTTTAAAGCATTATTAATAATAAGGTTAATTTATTATTAAAATATATTTCTAAATAATTTTTTTTGAAAGAACATGTCATAGACTTGAGTCAAGTATATGAAAATGAGGGAATACTTTTCAAATTCCATGTTTTCACATTAAATAAAATGATGGGTGAGGATAACAATTGCATTATGTCTCGCGAGGATAAGATTTCAGTGAATTTAGCAAGAAAGAAATTGAAAAAATAGATGTGAAACTCACTGGATCTAGCGAATTATCGTTCACTCTTTCTCAATGTCATTATTGATGTTGTAATTATAGCATTCAATTGTGTGGTGCACATAGAAATTTCTATTATAATTGGTTTGTGGAGAGATAGAAAAAGTCAAAGTTCATCTCCTTATGGTACATAAAGTAGATAAGATCTGCATGTGCCACTGTGCTAGCGACAAGGTACTAATTGCAAGAGATAGAAACGGAATGTTAATTTAATCACGGGTTAGGATCATAATTTTTTTTTTTTTTGCTTTTTGTATTTAGAATAAATTATTTGCGTATATTAAATGATTTTTTT
>NC_061113.1:242545917-242571412 GCF_002878395.1 Capsicum annuum
ATATATCTCTTATTGATGTATCATTGTTTCAAAGTATCAAAAATACGGTGGAGACCGAAATAACAATCTCAAAGATTAATTGAACTAAGTGATGGAAGTTCTCTCTTATCGGGTGGTATCCCAGGGGCATAAGCCTATCATGGGTCGATCCCTATTTATGTGTTTATGGGTGGTATCCCAGGGGCATAAGCCTATCATGGGTCGATCCCAGTTGATATGTACTGGAGGCAGCCTAATGGTCACAGTACAGTAATGATTACAAAGATGATAAAAACGAAGGTAAAGAGATTGAATAAATACAATTATAGGTTGTCACAAGTTCTAGTAAGTGTGGTCCACTCCTATTACGATTTATTAACTTGTTTCTGATTTTTATTGAGCTCCTATATCATATGTGATTATCTACAGCTTTACATACTCAGTACATATTTCGTACTGACGTCCCCCATGGGGGACCTGCATTTCATGCTGCAGGCACAGGTACCTCAGCTCATACACCACACAAGTAGGAGCCAGGATATCCAACTGCTTTTGGTGAGCTCCAGTTTACTTCGGGGCTTTCTGTTTCATATCCAGTCACTTTTGGTATTGTATAGAAGTTAGTTATATGGCGGGGTGTGTCCCGACCTTAGTTAAACTCTGTGTATTATCTAGAGGCTTTGTAGACCTAATGTACAGTCAAGGTGGTGTTTTGTTAATAGACGTGATGGCTTCAACGGCCAAGTATTGTATATACATATATATGTGTGCTCGATCTTATACAGGTGATTATTTTCTTTTATATGCGACATGATGCTGTCCAAATTTTGGGTTGTCATAGAGGTATTCATGGGAAGTATAAGGTTATGAGCTGGTTCTCCCGGGCCTCCTCGGTTACAGGTGCCAGTCCGCCCTAATAGGATTTGAGGCGTGACAATAAGGGAGTGTTTAGACACCCAAACCAGTAGCAAAAGGCTATAAGCCCATGCATCCTTGCTTAGACCACCAGTCTAAGTAGGGCGCCGCCCAGGCTAGACTGGGGGTCCAAGCAGGGCGCCGCCCTGGTATAGCCCTGGCCAAATTTTTAGTTTTCCGTCTGATCCATTAAGGGTATATTGGGTATTTTCCAACCTCTTATCAACTTTAACACAAGATTAAATCCCCCAAACACCAAAATAACATTATTTTCTCTCAAAATCACCAAGAACACTCCTTAGGGTTTCAACCCAAACATCAATATTTCTCAATATTTAACCGTAGTTTTTCCTTAATTCTTCAAGAATCGAAATCCCCATTGCGGGGGCTACAAGAAGCACCCATTAATCATACGTATAGCATCCCTAAAACGAGAGTTCATTCAAAAGATTCTAATTTAAGGTATGCGGGGTTTTTCCTTAATTCTCATGGGCATAGAAATCATGTTTTTAAGAAAAAGATTTTGGATTTATGAATATATTCATGTTTTAGAAACATTGATAATATTCTTTTGGTTTTTAGGTCTTTCCCCAAATTGTTTTGAAATTATATATATATGTAAGCATGTGTTTTGAGATTGATGATTGAATTGAACGCATGATTCATGAAAGTTTCCTCTCTTGTTATGATCTTCATTTACTTATGATATGCTATGAAATTGTTAGAATGCATCTTGAAAAGCATTATACGAAATATCTTGAGTAATGTTATATTTATAGTATGATTTTGATTTCAAAATATAAAGGATTGTTTATGTTGATAAATGTTGAATGTAATCACATAATGAAAAGTGTTGCACCGTTTGTTAAAGATTAAATGACCACCACCTGTTTATTGAAAGGATGAGATTTTTTGCATAGTTTTGACTTATATTTTTGAAACATGAAATCTCTTATGCAAATTGCATGCTTGGGTGGTCTGAACCATGTTTTAATAAAAGATCATGCTTATTGCATTGTGGCTCAAAAATAGGACTTGCAGGTCTTAGTGTGATGACACCAATTCAGATAATGCCATGATAATTCAGAACAGAATAGAATGCATGTTTAAAATCAGCTTCTTTTTTTTTTCAGATGTTGAAACTAGAAAAATGCATGATTCATAACAGGATAAAATTGGGCATAAAGAGAGCTTAGGTGGTTCCCCGAAAAAGGCATGCATTCAGACAACTCATTGTCCAAAACCGTGATTTGCCGATCCAGGTATATTATTATACATTATCCTAATGCCCTGTGGCGTATCAGACTCAGACACTCCAACTCTAGAGGCACACTTGGGTTGGGGGCTTTCCCGCCGAGTCAATGGCAGATTCCATATAACCCGTGGAATATCAGACTTTTAGGGGAACGCCACCTAACTCAGAAGTAATACAAAGATCAGAAACTGTATTGACAAGAATAATTTATGATTTTCAGAAAAGTGCCCATGTGTTTTTTAAACTATTTTACGCATGATGTTTTGTAACCTTCTCTCATCTAATTTGTATTTATATAAATGCATTATTTTGGATTTCTTCACATACCAGTACAACTGTATTAACCCCCCCCCCTCCCTCTAGGTTCTAAGGTACAATCTAAGGCTCCTGATAAGCAATAGATTTCAGCCGGCAGGAGTGAAGAGTACCAGTTGGTGAGCCTTCTATATTTCAGAAAGCCTAATTTCTTTCAGACAGTTATTATTTTGTTATGGTTTTGGTCTACTGGGGGCTTAAACCAGTTTTCAGACAGCTGTTATTTAATCATGTAGTAGAGATTTCACAGACAATTTCAGATGATGTTTAGTTGATATTGGATTTTATTCCTCATTGTTAAACTAAATCTAGATTATGACCATGTTTTCGTATTAGATTTTATTTCTGCATTTCATATATATATATATATGAATGGGGTATGTGATTACAAGTTAGAAGGGCTCTCGGGCCTTAATGGTTCGGGATGTCTGTCACGGCCAGGGTCCCGGTTCGGGTCGTGACATAGGGTTACTTCCATGTCTTTCTAGAGATAATTAAATATTAGTCAATTTGAGAATAGATTAAGTGGGCATTTGGATTGTCTTATTTTTAGGTAATTTTAGATTTTAAACACTTTTTTAGTTTTGTTGGTGTTTGACAAAGTAAAAAAAGTGCTTTTAAACACTTATTTTTAAGTCCGAAAGTGTCAAAATAAGCCAAAAATCAAAAATATGATAGTACTAACTTATGACTTTTGACTTATAAGCTCCTTTATTAAAAGTCAATCCAAACTCATGACAGCCTCCTATATCTTTTTCCTCTTTGATCCCTCTTTACTTTAGGGTTGGTCTATTTGGCGTTCTTAAATGACATGATTTCATTCAAAGACATTACACTTAATTTTCATTCATATGATTCAACTATTAACTATTTGTAATTATTTTTCTATTTGATGTTGATTGATGCAGTTAAATATCATGTTCATTGTCGATATGGAAGCGTTGTAGCCTGCAGGTCTTTCCAAATGTGAATGCACTTTATTATTGCTCCTGGGATAATGGCTTAATTGTAATGACTTAGAATTATTTAGCGTTTTCAGGCTTTTATATGTGTGTGTAGTTTATCACTATAATGGAGTTTTTGGGTTTCTATATAGTAATAAACTTATGTTACTTCTTGCATAATGATTTTGTTATGTTACTTTAATTGATTCTCTTTCTCCCCTTTATGGTTGTTTGGTAGATTGTATTAGCAAAAATAATGCATGTAATAGCCTTATATATTATTAATACTTTGTTTGATACGCTTTTTCATCTTATGCGTGACTAATTCTTATATGAGTTATACACTCTATTATATATTGAGTTGTTTATTACTAATACTACTTATTTTTCATGTATTAGTAATATTAAAACTCAATACAGACATTAATTTGTTGAATTACAAAATTACCCCCACAAATCATTGTCTCTTTTTCTATACAAAAAAAAAGAAAAAATTAGATATCTATAGATCAGCGGGTCCTTAGAGTTTTAAAGCATTATTGATAATAAGGTTAGTTTAATATTAAAATATATCTCTAAATAAATTTTTTTGAAGGAACATATCATAGATATGAGTCAAGTATATGAAACTGAGGGAATACTTTTCAAATTTCATATTTTCACATTAAATAAGATGGTGGGTGGGGATAACAATTGCATTATGTCTCGTGAGGATAAGATTTCAGTGAATCTAGTAAGAAAGAAATTGAAAAAATTTGATGTGAAACTCATTGGATCTAGCGAATTATTGTTCTCTCTTTCTCAATGTCATTATTGATGTTGTAATCGTAGCATTCAAATGTGTAGTGCACATAGAAATTTCTATGATATTTTGATTTGTGTAGAGATAGAAAAAGCCAAAATTCATCTCCTTATGGTACATAAAGTAGATAAGATTTGCATGTGCCACTGTGCTAGTGACAAGGTACTAATTGCAAGAAATAGAAACAGAATGTTAATTTACAGGTTAGGATCATAATTTATTTTTCTTTTTGTATTTAGAATAAATTATTTGCGTATATTAAATGACTTTTTTTTTTAACTATAAATACTAAATATGAATCAAAGTTTCTGAATTTTGTCAAACTCGTGATTAAAATTGTGCTTCTGCCACCATGTCTCTTTCAGAAGGACTTTGTAACAAAGTTTCTAGGAAGGAAAGTTTTACTTGAAAAATCTCAATAGGGCCAGGAATTTTTTTAATTTAGGAATATTTGAACGAGGTGGTCCTGCTATATTGGAGAAGTTCATATCAATTCAAATGCTCATCTTCACTTCAATAAACATTAATTGTCAATTTAAGAAGCATCCAATTTACACTTGTATTATTTTTATTTGATTACAGTCAGTCTTGTGGATATAATATGCCATAAAAAGTAGAAGAAATTATTTAATGAATATAGACCCCTATCTGAACGTCAAAGAGCTCAATTCCTAGGATAGAATATAAACACATTTCTAAGAAATTGCTTCTTTCTTTGACTTAGTTTGCCCACTTCAAAGGTTGCAAGTGGCCAAGTTTACAATTTACAACTAATATTCAGGAGGGGAATTAAAAAATTTTTCTTTAGGAACTCAATCTCAAGGACTATTATTGAATCAATTACATCTGTAAAGCTATGCAATCATACCTATTATTTATGCAATTTTTGTGACATTTTACTCATAAAAATTATACTCTTTAAAATAAATACCGAGTTTAGTTAAATATAGATGTTATCTTTGAACTACAATTGTTCCTGCTAATATTAGGTTATATTTGGAGATTGATTTAAATCTGTCTTACAATTTACTCTCTTTGATAGTTTAAATGAGTCCACCACAATAGTAAGGATTTTATTCAATGGCTGGTCCTTGTATGAAGAAAACAAAGAACAACAAGAACACAAAGTAAACAACAATAAGGTATACAAATGACAAGGAATGTTTAATATAGATGTTATCTTCAATTGTTCCTGCTAAAATTAGGTCATATTTAGAGATTGATTCAACTTTGTCTTACAATTTACTCTCTTTGATAGTTTAAATGAGTCCACCATAATAATAAAGATTTGATTCAATGGCTGGTCCTTGTATGAAGAAAACAAAGAACAATAATTACTTTTTCCATCAAAATGTTGTGCTTTATTATTATTTTTTCTGTTCTTTTAAGAGAACAAACTTGGTTTGCGTCATCCTCAAGATGCTTATTAATGAAAATGGGTACATTGAAAATAAAAATTAATACTTGCTTTACCCATCCATCTAAATCCAAGAAGGCACCTGCAAGGCTGCAATGCAATAGCAACTCGAACATCGCCTAGTTAATAAAATCCAGAACTAAAACAAGAAAAAAAATCGGCCCAATCGTTTATACCTAGTTTTTGTCAATTAATATTCTCAGTACAATTTGTAGCACTTAATTAAGGTCAAATCGTTTGGTTTAATGTAAACACCAAATTCAAGTAAGTATCTTTCAAGTGCTACTAAGCAGTTAACACACTTCAACTCAATGTGAAAATCAGCAATATTCCTTCACTTTGGAGTCTTGCATTTATGCATTTGTTCAAAGTCTAACTTTACTCTCTTAGAATGTAAACACCTTTAATTCTTAAATCCGTTAATTCCTTTGTTTCTTTGGCACGCAGCATATATAAAAACACATTGTTTACTTAACCAAGAAACATAGAGAAAAAGAGAAGGTGAGCTGTTTCGACATCCTTCTTTGCATCTTATATATAGAGAATTAGATACCTTCAAACATGATATTTATGACCATAACTGAAGTTTATTAAGCCAGATAGTTTCCTGACGCAACTAATGGTGGTAATTTTGCTTGCAGCTAGGGGTGATTTTTGTGGTCCTATGAACAAGGATGATGTAACACCCCAAATTTTTCGGGCTAGAATTCAAATCGTCGTTCCTACGCATTACGTGTATAAACTCGAACCCAATGATTCCTTGTTAATATACGTGTGGTAATCAATTCTATAGTTTGGAAATACCTTTTAATATGAATTGAGGTCACAAAAATCTCCTAACTCAAAGAAGAGTCGAGAAATTTTCTATAACATACTGGGAAGCTTATGAGAAAAAGGCAATTAACATACTGGGAAGCTTATGACGTTGCCGATAGGATAATGGACCTCGACTTCTGCAAGAAGCTCAAGGATAAGTACGATTAAATCAATGGGGAGGCGTTAGCCCTTGGCGTGGGACTTGATTTTCTAGTTCCTACGTTGGTCTTGGATGAAGAAGAAATGATAAAATATGTTAGAGGGGACAGGCCAAATCCATACGGCAAGAGCTGGACTGAGGCAAAAAGGATTCTTGCAGTCATTAGCGTGAACGACATGCATTATTGGGCTGTTGAGACACTACTCGAGGAGGGAAAGATCAATGTTTATGACTCCAACGTACCTCTCGTTGATGATTTTGATCTTTTTCTCCTCGGGTCAACTTCCAATGACCATTACTCCTATTATATAATGAGTTACGTGGCCTACTATATATCAAATGAAATATCTTCGAGTCTTCTTTCCAACGCAACTAGTTTCACCTTAATCCGACATCGGGATAGAAAATTGTCCTCATTTTACTTCACAACATCCGTCTGTCAACAAGGTGATGACTTGAAGTGATAAGCCGTCAACTTAGTGATGAGCTATCAACCTCGTCGTCATTCTTAACCAGAAATTACCCTACATCCCTTAGGAACGGAGACGACTAGGTTGATAAGCCATCACCTAGGTCATCACCCTTAACCAGATAGGGTCCAAGTCCAGTTAGAGGCTGAGGACTAGGCTGATAAGTTATCAACTAGTCGACAAGCTGTCAACTAAGTCATCAACTAAAAATTCCTAAAATTTTTATTCAATTTCTTTAGGGGTATATTGGTCCTTTCCTCACCTCAAACCCTACCCCACGATTTAAAAACACTGTTTAAACATCAATTACCCATGATATGTTAGTTTCTCATCGTTCATTCTCTTCTCCACTATCCAAAGAGAAAAGTTAAGGATTGTTTAAAAAACTCATGCTTCCAAAACATAGATTCAAGGTATCAATAAGAAGTCGTATAAGCAACTATTCTTGAAATTAAATTTATCCACATGAAGTCATATTGCTAATAATTGTTGACTGCAAATTTGTCATCATTGGTACATCACTCACTATCTATACCACTATATATGCATGTTTCTATTTCAATTCAAACCATAAGCAATTACTCACCAGAAGAAAAATAAAAATCAAGTAAGAAAGAAGCATAAAGAGAAGGAAAAACAATGAAGTTTCAGGTGATAATTTTGGTGCTTTTGGCCTTGTTGTTAGCCACAACAAGTGCTCAACAATGTGGAAGACAAGCTGGAGGGCGTGTCTGTGCAAACAGGTTGTGCTGCAGCCAATTCGGGTTCTGTGGTACGACTCGGACAAACTGTGGACCTGGTTGCCAGAGCAATTGTCGCCGTTATGCCACTGACACCACTGGCGAAGGTGAAAATGTTAACAATGCTGAACTCAAGAATAATGGCGGTCCCAACTAATAAACTCATGATACCTCTCTAAAAGGAATAAGGTATAATATTAGTTGTTGTGTGTTTAAAATAAGTTGTAATTTCAGAATAAAGTGAGAGGTCGTTGTACAACTTTCACTGGGACTTCAGTGTCATATGTGGAACACTATATATGTAACATTAACCTTTCTCTGGGATTTTCTAGTTCGTTAAGTAATACTAAAAATATTATATAAGTGCCAGAGCTATTTTTATATTAGGTATCAATGAGGATTTTTTCTAATACTTATGGGTGCAGTATTTATGTTATGTAATCTAGTTCTGTGCTTTACTATGAGTTTGTGTGGTATCTCGTGACTTGAGCTGGGGGTCTATCGGAAACAGCCTTTCTACTTCTTTAGAGGTAGAGGTATGGACTGCGTACATCTTACCCCCCCAGACCCCATTAGGTGGGAATACACTGGGTTTGTTGTTGTATCAATGAGGATTTTCGCAACTTTAAAATTGGTAGAGTTGCAGCAGCGCTATTCGAGATATAATTTAATTTTTGGCTCAACTAGCATCTAGTAAACAACATAACTTCACGTTGTGTATTTTTTATTTTCTCTCTCTTTTTTAATCTCTCTTTTGTTTTTTGATGATGTCGTATAGTTTCAATATAGTAGAAATATTGAGGAAATATCTTGCAAAAAGTAAGACATGGGTGTTTTTCTTGTTGGTTGATTATTTAATTGGTTTATCCCTCACGTGATTTGATATATAGAATATTTGTTAAATATATAGTACTATTAAAATATCAACGAGCTAAAAGATATAATAAAAATTTACGGGCATAAAATAATAGAACCCCTTAATTACAAAGTTGTGGAAAACTTTAGAAACATATTTGACAAGATATTTTTGGGTGAAATTTCTGCATGTATTTGACCATAGTGTTTGTTCCAAAAGGAACTTAAGAGAAAAGAATAGGACTGGAAAAAGGTCCACCCTTATAGAAGAGCTACAGAGGCGGATGTGAATTTAGTCCGAGCTAAGTTCACAGATATTTTCTTAAAGAAATGTATTCATATTTCACTTTTAAAAATTAATTAAAATTGAAATTTGACCCAAATACTAGTATTTTTTAGTATTTGAAAAATTTAATTATTTAATTTATATGATCCCATAAAATTAAAAATTGAAAAATTTACTCCCATAAAAAAGAAAAAATACAAGGTTGAAAGTTTTTCTTATTATTGGATTATCGATTCGATAATGGTTTAAGTTATTTTTTTAACGGGTGAAAAATATATATTTTTCTGTTTCAAAAAAGGCACCTAATTATAAAAATGTTGAACTATCATCATTTGTGCAATAGCTAATGTTATAGAGAAAGTTTAAAAAAATGCAATAAGAAGATTAATTTAAAAAGAAATTAAAAGATAAATCTTGCTTATGAAAAAAAAGTGAAAAAGGGGATTGTTCTTTCATATATTTATGAACAAGATAATATTGATAGTCTGTGAAACCACAATCATGAATCTATTTTTGGCAATTAAATCTTTAACTAATGCATTATGTTATTAATCCAAACAAAAATTTGAAGAAAATTAAGAGGAAATTTATCATCAACTTTATTTTTACTACCGAAGAAAAAAGAGAGTGAATTTCACATCATTAACCGGTTAAATCCATTATTTTGATCGAAGAGGACCCACATGAAATGTAGCGTCTATTGAAGTGTGTGACCATCTCATCTAAAGCTTAAGTTGTTTTTATTATTTAGTTAAATTCTCAACATACCCTCTCACCTGTGAGTCTGTTTTTTTTCATGGCCCACGCACGTGAAAATTCTTTTTAATAATGGGTGGCGATGAGTTTCGATCCCAGGACCTCTAACTACTCTGATACCATGTTGAAGTGTGACCATCCCATCTTAAAGCATATACTGTTAGAGAGAGCACACTTTTATTATTTAATTATATTCTCAACAACGTCATTTTATTTCATATGGTCCTCTTCAATGAAATAATGGACTTAAGTTCACCATTTCTGGACCCCATTGCCACATTCTCTGATAATAAATACTCCCTCCGTTTGGTTTTACTTAACACAATTTACTTGACACACTTTTTTTTTTTAACCGTGGTTTCCGGGTATCACTTTGCGAACCTAACTAGTTGTACCCACCGGCCCCCGCTGTTTCAAGACGGAGCTCCGGCTAGTTCCACGGGGCCCTGGATGCGCGACCGATTTTCAAAGCCTCCAGTGGCCCTGGTGGGACTCGAAATGGCGACCTGAAGGACTTTGTCCTCAGGCCTTTACCAGCTGAGCTACCACTTAGGGTTACTTGACGCACTTATTAAGAAAAATAATTAATACATGACTATTTTATCATACTACCCCTATTAAATGATGTTTATATTGTGTTTTGAAATTAATTTGGATAAAAAATAATTAATGCTAAGAATATAATAGAAAAAAAGAAAGAAGTCTTTGTTTCGTATGTCAAGACTCAGGCATTTCACCACCATCGTTGGAGGGGTGGAAGCCTGTTTGGCGGGTTGTTGAGGATACTTCATATGCCAATGGAGGACAGGATAGTTTTGATGAAAAAAAGGTAAATTTTTCATTTTCCTTAAGCTAGGGTTAAAAAAAAAATTGTCAAGTGCATTTGCTTTGTTTCATTTTCATTAAAGGTGATAACTTTTTCTTCTTTTTTTTTCCTGAGAAGTTGAGACTTGCTAAAACTTTAATATTTGTACTTTGTTTTAATTGAAAGCTTAACTATACTTACTTAAAACTCTCACTCAACTGAATTTATCTTATTTTCACTTGAAAGGTGAATTAGGGTTACTTCCATGTCTTCCTAAAGATAATTAAATATTAGTCAGTTTTAGAATAGATTAAACTAAAAAGTGCTTAAAAGCTAATAGCACCTAAAAATAAGTCAATCCAAGCGACCACTTAATCCATTCTCAAACTAACTAATATTTAATTATCTCTAGGAAGACATGAAAGTAACCCTAATTCATCTTTCAAGTGAAAACAAGATAAATTCAGTTGAGTGAGAGTTTTAAGTAAGTATAGTTAAGATTTCAATTAAAACAAAGTACAAATATTAAAGTTCTAACAAGTCTCAACTTCTCAGAAAAAAAAAAGATAAAAAAAAGTTATTACCTTTAATGAAAATGAAAGAAAGCAAATGGACTTGACAATGTTTTTTTTTTTAACCCTAGCTTAAGGAAAATGACAAATTTACCTTTTTGTCATCAAAGCTATCCTATCCTCTATTGGCATATGAAATATCCTAACAACCCGCCAAACAGGCTTCCACCCCTCCAACGTTGGTGGCGAAAGCTGCCATGTCTGAGGCTGGACATGTGAAACAAAGACTTCTTTCTTTTTTTCTTTTATATTCTTAACATTAATTACTTTTTATCCAAATTAATTTTAAAACACACTATAAAAATCATTTAATAGGGGTAGGATGATAAAATAGTCATGTTATTAATTATTTTTCTTAATAAGTACATCAAGTCAAATTGTGTTAAGTAAAACCAAACGGGGGGAGTATTTATTACTAGAGAATGGGACAGTGGGGCCCAGAAATGGCAGACTTGAGTCCATTATTTCACCGAAGAGAACCGTATGAAATGAAATGACGCTGTTGAGGATATAATTAAATAATAAAAGAGTACTCTCTCTAACAGTATACACTTTAAGATGAGATGATCACACACTTCAACATAGTATCAGAGCAGTTAGAGGTCCTGGGATCAAAACTCATCACTACCCATTATTAAAAAGAATTTTTGCGTGTTTGGGTTATGAAAAAAAATTAGACTCACACATGACAGGGCACTTTGAGAATATAGTTAACTAATAAAAACAGCTTAAGCTTTTAGATGAGATGGTCACACATAATAAGTGAATAATTTATCGATTTAACACTTAATAATTCATTAAATTTGTAAAAAGTTTTGTTAATCACACTTGTTACTGACGAAGATCATGGCAAATAATTCCACCGGTGGGGTAATCCTGCCTGAGGAATTTCCTCCTCTTCCATCTCAAAGCAACCAACCAGTTTTAACAACAATACAAACCAATCAGATAAATAACAAAGACCTGAACTGTTATGCAAATACACTAAAACCTAAGAAAAACCTCAAGACCATCCTAAGAGTGCCTGCTAGACCTGTTATTATGTTACATGGAGAGCCTAAAGTTACTTGGAAATCCTCAGAAGTTAAAAATCTCATTGTGCAAGAAAATCTCCAATATGCTATAGTTGGAAAGTTCTCATATGGTAAACCAGACATTAACATTTTAAGAAAGGCAATCCTGGGCAATGTGGAATAAAGCCAGAATGTACGACTGGAGCTCTGGACACAAGACACATCTTAATACGGTTGATTAGCCTTAAAGATTATGTACATATATTATCTACAACAGCCTTCTACATTAAATATAGGGACAGATATTGGCAGATGAGGACCCTTAAATGGGATCTATGGTTTGAGCCTGACGTAGAAACTATTGTTGGAGTAGCATAGATATCACTACCAGATTTGCCACCTCATTTTTTTTGCTAAGGAAGCAATTTTTTCTATAGACTCGGCTGTAGGGAAAACTTTAACGGTAGATATGGCTATAAAGAATCAAACATGACCTAGTTGTGTCAAAGTAAAGATTGGAGTGGATTTGGTAGCTAAATTAATTACCACAAAGGGTGAAAATAAATAAGGAAGATGATGTAACTGGAAAAATTAAGTCTAAATGGATACAGATCCAATATGACTATGTGCCAAAGTATTATAATGAGTGTTGCTTACAGGAACATGATGAGGCAACATGCTGGACAATACACCCAGAATTGTTAGAAGTACAAAAGGAAGAAAATATCAAAGAAAGGAAGGAAAGCAAAGATAAAGGAACCAAAAATAAAATCATCAATAATGGTAAGAGCATATACCAGAACAAGCAGGAATAGATAACAAGGAGGAACAAATATAAGATGGATAAGTATGGGCATATTGAAGCAGAATTGGAGTATAAGGATGATAATCCCTTTGGAGCTCTCAGAGAATAAGAAGAAGGCGAAAAGCAGATAGAGAAAGCAGAGTTATCGACTGATGTTCAAACAAAAGAGTGGGTGAATAGAGTTTTTGGAAAAGAGAAGGTATTGCAGGAAGAAAACGAGAAAGTTCAGAAATATGGAACTATTAAGGAAAAATCACCACAACAGAAGAAGGACAATTAAAAGAGTATTGAAGATAGTGAAAAATACATACAGAAAGAGGTGACTACCACATCAGGAGATAATGAAGCATATAACATAGAAGATCAAGGAGAAGAGGAAAGATATAAAGGGAGCTATGGTTCTATATACAGCAAAAATTGTAGAAGCTCCACCTTTAGATCAGATCATGCCCCCTTGTTACTGATTTTAGGCACTACTAATGAAAACATAGTCAAAAGCTTTAGATTCCCAAACTTTTGGCTATAGGAGGATAGCTTTATGTAGGTAGTGAGACAACACTGGAAAGTTAATTTTCATGCAAATCCATTTAGCATGTTTCACTACAAGTTGAAGATATTAAAGAAAGCACTAACCCAGTGGAGTAAGAAAATTTTCGGCAACATATTCCAAGAGATAGCAAATTTGGAAGATGTAATAAAAGTGGTTGAATCACATTTTAAAACCGAACCCAATGTAGCTAATAGGGAGAAGTTGCATGAAGCACAGGCAAAGTTGAAATTATACTTGCACAGAGAAGAGAAATTCTTGAAACAGAAGGAAGGTATGCAGTGGTCCAAGGATGGAAAAAGTAATACAAAGTTCTTTCACACTATAGTTAATGGGAGAAGATGGAGAATTAAAGTGAACAAAACTCAGAATGAAGAAGAGGAGTGGATGGAAAACCAAGAGGACATTGTTGATGCTACTGGTGAGTTCTATAGAAATCAATTTAAACGACAAGAAGGGGATTTTGAATATGCCATGATAGAAGGTTTGCCGAATGTTTTGAGTGACGAGGAAAGTGAAAACATGCATGCAGAGCCTACAATTAAAAAAGTTTATCAAGCTGTTATGGGATTAAATAGACATAGCACACGAGGCCCAGATAGAATGATAGATGCATTTTATCAAGACGCCTGGGAAGCATAAAGCATGATATGTATGATATGGTGAAACCTTTCTTTGCAGGAGCGGAATTACCTAGGTTTGTAATGCATACGAATCTAGTTCTTATTCCTAAAAAGGCAAATGCCAGCCATTTTTCAGACCCAAAGCCTATTTCCTTGAGTAATTTTGTTAATAAAATCTTCTCAAGGATAATGCATAAAAGAATAAAGAAAATCCTACCAAAACTAATCTCTAATGAGCAATCTGGTTTTGTACAAGGTAGAAGCATTGCAGAGAATGTGCTCTTGGTGTAAGAGATCATTACAAAAATAAATAAAAGGGGGAAACCAACCAACTTAGTCATAAAGTTGGACATGATGAAAACGTATGACAGGGTGGAATCTCTTTTCCTTTTGAAGGTCCTTCAAAAGATTGGTTTCAGTGAACAAATGATAGACATGGTGTTTAGATTAATTGGTATTCTATATTAATCAATGGACAACCGAATGATTATTTCAAATCATCTAGGGGTCTTAAACAGGGAGACCCACCATCTCCTACTTTGCTTATTATAGCAGCTGAGGTTCTTTCTCGAGCATTAAAAGGTTTACTAGAGGTGAAGGATTTTAAAAATTTGGAATGCCTAAAGGAAGTCCCAAAATTAATCACTTGACATTTGCAGATGATATGATAATTTTGTGCAAGACAGAGGTAAGGACAATGTAATTGGTAGAAGATATACTGGACAAGTATGAAAAGGTGTCGGGGCAAAAAGTTAATAAAGAAAAGAGTTCCATATACCTTCATCACGGTGTACCAAGTGGACAGGTGATAATTGTTGAAATAGCAACAGGCATCCAAAGAAAGAAATTTCCTTTCAACTATTTAGGATGTCCTATCTTTTATAAAAGAAAGTAGAAGAATTACTATAATCAACTGATGCAGCGAGTAAGTTCTAAATTACAAGCGTGGAAACAAAAGCTTCTTTCTTACGGAGAAAGAGCAATTTTAATAAAGAATGTTCTTAAAAGTGCTCCTATACATTGTCTGTCTATGATGAATCCTCTGCTAAATGTTTTGACTCAATTATATAGAATGATGACTCGATTCTTTTGGAGTAGTTGTATTGGGGGAAGAGGCAGATATTGGAATAGATGGTCAAATCTATGTCTACCAGAAAAGGAAGGAGGGTTGGGCTTTCGGCTAATGCATGGTGTTTCAACAGCTCTGTTTTGTAAACTATGGTGGAATTTTAGAACAAAATAATCCATTTGGAGCACATCCATGCAAAATAAATACGGTAGGAAAACGGATTGTAATCTAGTGATGTGGAAAGTGGGTGGTGGTTCACAGGTATGGAAGAAGATGCTACAAGCCAGATACCTAATAGAACACCAAATCTTTTGGAATTGTAAATAAGGAACATCTTCTTTTTGGCATGATAATTGGACAGGAATGGGGTATTTATATACTATCACAGGAGAAGATCGGGAATGGGATGATAATATTAATATAGTACTGAAGGACGTGGTAACTGAAGGACAGTGTGAAGTCAATAGATTGAAGGATATATTGCCACAGGAAATTGTTGAGCATATTACCTAGAATGTTAAGCCTCCAAACTCGGATTTGGATGACAAACTTTATTGTATGCTGGATACTAAAGGAAGGTTCACTGTTAAATCAACATGGAATTACATAAGGCACAGAGATGATCACAATAAAATATATGATTGTATGTGGACTAAGGGACTTCCATTTAAGATTACTTTTTTAATGTGGTGATTATAGAAATTCAAAATTTCAGTTGATGATCGAGTGAGAAGATAGGGCATAGAGGGACCATCTAAATGTTGGTGTTGTGAAGGACCTGCTCAGGAAACGATGACTCATGTATTCCTAAGGTCAACAGTTGCTAACAGGACTTGATCCTATTTTTGTTATTTTGTAGGTAGACATTTTGAAGGGCTATCGCTAAGAGAAGTGATCATGGAATGGTGGGGATATAAAGCTAAGAAGGCTTTAAACCCATATTATAAAGCTTTGCCAAGTATTAAAGTATGGGAACTGTGGAAAAGAAGAAATGCAAGCAAACATGATGGGAGGCTCTGGACTTATCAAAGAACTGTACAAAATATCATGAGAACAATTCACATGCTAATAAAGGTTAGAAAGAAAAATTGGAATTTCACAGAAATTGGCCTAACTTAATTCACACACTGGAGGAATTCAAGTCGAGTTTGAAAGTCATTAAGGTCGTTTGGGAGTTTCCTACAATAGGGTGGGTGAAATACAACATAGATGGAGCTTTTAGAGGCAATCCTAAACTAAGATCTCATGCGTTTTGTCTAAGGGATGAAAATGGAGATATTCTACATGTTGAAGCAGCTAGAATGGAAGAAACCACTAATACAGTGGCCGAGGCTACAATAGTATTAAAGGCAACTGCTCATTTTAAACAATCCTCATATGGGAAAGCAATTATAAAAACATATTCTCTACTAATTCAAAAAGTGTTGATTGGTGAGTGGGACTGTTCGTGGTGCATAGCAGATATTATTTTAGAGACAAAGGCAAATATGGTGTGTAAGCAAGTAGACGTGCAACATATATACGGAGAAGGTAATAGATTAGCAGATTTTTTTAGCTAATTATGCTATAGACAATGATAATTTCTCCTAGAGAGATTTCAAGGGCATGCATTCTAAAGGCAGGAGAATACTGAACAACGATAAATTAAACAGCCCGTACTTAAGACTTTCACCTATTAGGGGATAAATGAGGCTAAGGAGGCTAAAGGACATATTTTTTCACAACATACATTTACATAGATGCTGGACAAACAGCTCAAAAAGTGAAATCCTAACTAGCCTAGGCTACAATTGCCTTAAAAAAGGACCAGGCAGAATGGGAGAGGCTGAGAGGTACTTACTTTCGAAAGCTAATAAACAGAGATCCGAATCTGAATGTAAATTCACACTATTGATGACCTAAAGCTGCAAAAGAATGAAATGAAGGTTGAAGTTTGGAGGCAACATGTTGTTCAGGTGAAAATGAGAAAAGGAAAGATAAGGAAATAAAGAAAAGGAAACCATACAAGGCAATTTTATGTCCGAAATGGATGTGGGCTTTGGCAGAATGGGTTGTTTTTTTATTTTAAAATTTTTGGACTTTGTTTGCATTTTATTTTCGTTTGGGTTTTGAATCTTTGTGTAATTTTCTTTTCATCAATAAAAACCAAAAATTCATTTAAAAAAAAAAAAGAGATGGTCACACACTTCAATAGATGCCACATTTCATGTGGGTTCTCTTCGATCAAAATAATGGACTTAACCCGTTAATGATGTGAAACTCACTCCTTTTTTTCTTCGGTAGTAAAAATAAAGTTGATGATAAGTTTCCTCTCGATTTTCTTAAAATTTTTGTTTGGATTAATAAGATATGGCATAAATTAAAGATTTAATTGCCCAAAATAAATTCATGATTTTGGTTTCAAAAATTATTGTAATCAAACAATCTTATCAATATATTATCTTGTTCATAAATATATGAAAAAACAATCCCCTTTTCCACTTTTTTTTCATAAGCAAGATTTATCTTTTAATTTCTTTTTAAATTAATCTGCTTATTGCATTTTTTGAAACTTTCTCTATAATATTAGCTATTGCATAGATGATAATAGTTCAAAATTTTTATAATTAGGTGCCTTTTTTTGAAAAAGAAAAATATTTTTTTTTACCCATTAAAAAAATAACTTAAACCATTATCGAATCGATAATTCAATAATAAGAAAAACTTACAACCTGGTATTTTTCTTTTTTATGGGAATAAATTTTTCAATTTTTAATGTTTATGGGATCATATAAATTAAATAATTCAATTTTTCAAATACTAAAAATACTAGTATTTGGGCCAAATTTTAATTTTTATGAATTTTTAAAAGTGAAATATTTTTCTGAACACTATGGTTAAATACATGCAGAAATTTCACCAAAAAATGTCTTGTCAAATATATTTCTAAAATTTTTCACAACTTTCTAGTTACGGAGTTCGATTATTTTATGCCCGTAAAATTTTATTATATCCTTTAGCTTGTTAATATTTTAATAGTACTATATATTTGACGAATATCCTATATATCAAATCACGTGAGGGGTAAACCCATTAAATAATCAACCAACAAGAAAAACACCCATGTCTTACTTTTAGCCAGATATTTCCTCAATATTTCCATTATATTGAAACTATACGAAATCATCATAAAACAAAAGAGAGATTAAAAAAGAGAGAGAAAATAAAAAATACACAAACATGAAGTTACGTTGTTTACCAGATGACAGTCGAGCCAGAAATTAAATTATATCAGTCGAATAGAACGGCTGCAACTCGATCAATTTTAAAGTTGTGAAAATCCTCATTGATACCTAATATAAAAATAACTCTGACACTTATATAATACTAATCACGTGTACGTGTTTTGCACGTGAGTGTCGTGGTGATAAATAAAATTATATATAAAGAAATAAAATTATTTAAAAATAGCAATAATGTTATATCTATTTAAAAGATATAATTTGACACTATAAGTATTTCATCTTAGTCAATAAAATTATATATATACAATGAAAAATTTAATGAATTAAAAATTTCTGCTCACCAAAGAAAAAATGTAGAGAAAAATTAAGCTATAGAGGAACGTTTGTCGTATCTATACGTCGTATTGAATTTTAAAAAAAAATAATATTAGTACTCTACAATCCATTTTAGGGCTGAGACTAATATTCATGATATAAAATATAACAGAAAGGGAGAAAAAATTTAGAAATTAAGAGAGTGCAAATAACAAAACACTCCGTAAGACTATACTATTATCTTTCAATCTTGTCCAACATCGCTTCTCTACCTTGCTACAACTAATGGCCGTACATGCACAAATATTTTACACTCTTCAATTACTCAAAATCAATATTATATATGTCTTTAATAAAAGAATGTACATAATTAAATATAAATTCTTACCTGATACACTTACGACAATATTATGATACATATTGGATGCGTTAACCTCAATTTCTTTGTGACTAATAAATTAACCCACATATGATCGACAAAAAAAAATTATTGAGAGAATAATTTCCTTCTAAATAATAAATGTAGATATCAATAGATCATCTAACTTTCGAAAATAATATATCATGTGTTAATTTAAATTGGTAGAAGTTACGCCTCAATTATCCGTGTTCTTTTGAAGCTTCTAATTTGAATTAAAATTTTCATCCTTATCGCATTCTTCCAGATGAGGTCACAACCTATCAAACATAAATTATAACAAAATCTCAAAAGTTAAGGATAGAATCCCAAAATACATCAAATCACATAGTTAGGCAACTAAAACAACATTTAAAAGCAAAGAACAACCTAATAAGAGAAATTTAAAGTGCAACGAAAATACAAATTAAATAGAAAAGCAAAGAGAAGAATACTTAGATGCTAACTTTAAAAAATAAAATTTACTTAATTTTTTTTCTATTTTAAGTAAAATTCTTGCCAAAATAACCTATCTATTTTTGTTAAATTATTGTTGAAAAGGGTCTTACAAATTCAGTCAAGAAGCTACTACTAAAGTAGTAATTGGCTAGTAATTAAGTTCATATTTAGTCACGTAAAAGTTTTTTTTTTTAAAGATTAATATATAGTTCCTCAAATATAAATTACTCACTGAAATTAATAGTAATTTTTATTATGTTTAAATAAGGAAAGATTTAATAACCAATTTTCAGTAGGACACCTAAAATATTATAAAATAATTAATTAATAGTAATTTTTATTATGTTTAAATAAGGAAAGATTTAATAACCATTTTTTTAGAAGGACATCTAAAATATTATAAAATAATTAAATAATAATTTAGTAAAATTGTAAATGACAGATTTATCTATTGCTAGGTCTTTTAATGAAGGGCAAAAAGTTCAAATCACTTTTCTAAGGGTCTTCACACTTTTAATATATTATAGATAGATTATAGATTATAGATATAGATTCTAGATAGATAGATATAGATTTTTAGTATTATTTAACGAACATTAATAAATATAACATAGAAAATCCCAGAGAAAGGATAATGTTACATGAGAAAATTGAAGGAAAAGTGTATTTTAAGTCTTGAATGAAGGATCGGTGACATTGACCAACTTAAAGGGTCAAACATCATTAGGAAGTTGATTAAGTTAATTAAGGACTTGATTAATATTTTCAAAATGTTCTAATCTTTTCAAAAATACAAATCAACCCGCACGCCTCTTCAATCCAAATCAACCAGTCTCTCTCCCCTCTCTCTCGATAACTTCTCTCAACTTTCACCCAATCAACAGTTCTGCAAAATTCTCCCTTCAATCCATGGTGAATTCAATCTTTGACGAAAAATAGTCGGGCGAGCTCCCTTTCGAATTTCAACCGTCAATCGACGTGAAGACTTCTCCAGTGAAAACTTTTACTTCTTCGTCGTCCCATATCCTTTTTCACAGGTAAAAAATTATGAAGAAACAGAGGAACTTGAGCCAACTACTCTTCTAGTATTGAAATGTGGACTGAATAAAACCCTAATTTTTGGCATTTCTTCTTCTTGTTGTCGTACTATTGATTGGGATTTGTTGGTGATTTTAGTTCATAGTTGATGTTCTTAGTGTGTGTGTGTTTAACGCCCCAAAACCAGGTCCCGAGATGTCACATGGTGCTTAAAGCTATAAGTAGCCCCAAGTTAACCCTTTGAGCCTGCTACTTCATATAATGACTTACTTAGAGGTGAAATAAATAAAACACTGATATTGTCATATCAAATGGTAAGAAATACGAAGAAAATACTCTGTCCAAACAGTCAAATATTTGAAATCTCAACGTACTAACAAATTAGTAACTAGTCTGACAAAGCCTCTACTACTCAAAAACTAGGGAGCCATTGGGACAGATCCCCAATTGACTCATACTCAACTGAAAAAAGGGTAAACAACTACTAAATAAACTGAATGTCCGAAGATAAGCGGTCCCTGAACCATGAGGACTCACCACTGCTAAAATGTAGATGAAAGTGCTCAAGAATCACTGACGAGGCTAGGACTGAGCACCTGAAGCTAAATTATAAGACAATGTAGCACACAGACGTATATGTGAATAAGTACTTTGGGAATTTACTGAGCATATGGGGGTGTATGCAATTAAATAATCAATATCATAAAGCTTTATAGAAAACATGCATGCTATAACAGATGACTCACATAGCTTGAATAAAACCGTCACGATTATGAATAAGGAAGCATATAATGAAAATCACGTGAGTCATCACACTTTATTCTCAATCTGCTTTCTTTCTTTGTTCTCAAACTTGTAAACTAGATGAAATCTTAAAATATCAACTTTTAGGACATATGTTTAAATCTTGTGTGAACAAGTAACTTCTTTAAGACTCAAACATCATGACACTTGAAGATCGTAGACATTCTTAGAATCATAACTTTGAAAATACATAAAATCTTATCTTAAATAGAATGGAGGACTACTTGGGAACTTGGGAGACTTCGGACTCTTATGGATTTAGGACACTTGAAAACTTGGGACTTTAAGACTTTATAACTTTAGGATTGGGAGTTTCTTCTAACCAACATAAACCATGTGAGCTACATGGATTCTAACGTCTTGCCCACATTAGGGAGAGATGTTCTTTCCTTGCCATCGGAGTAGAACCTTTACTTTTAGTGATCACTAGCTTAACCCACTTGGGGTAAATCAGAAACCTACGGGGGCATGAGACCTTGAAATCAAGCCCAACTCGGTGATAAATACTACTCCCATACTAAGGTCAAACTTTAAGAAAATCTACCTTAAAAACTACAACAATCTGTAATGGGAGTCAAAATGCTTCCCTTTTTTTTTATCTCAAATCAAAAGATGTGGATTTCTTTCTTATCTTAGGATCAAAATCATTTCTTTTCTTGAAATCTTGATAGACTTGTCATGAATAAGCTTTAAAACTTCAAAAACATGGGAATTTAAGCACTCTTATTGAAACACCTTAGAGGCTATTAATAATTCATTCTTAAAGAATCAATATTTCACAATAAAGCTCATTTTATGACGATAATCTTGGAAGTCCTCGAAAACATCATATCAATATAGGAATAAGCAATTTATAACATGAATTATCAATTCAAATCATACTTAAACAAGATAGTCATGCAATTCAAGTTTTGAACAAGTTATAATGTTATAAATTCGAAATATAGCAAAATAGTCATGAACTCTTCTTGAAAATGCGAAATTCTTTAAGAAAACTAAAAATTTTGGGCACAAGAACGAAAGAGGTGTTCTTTTTCAAACCCCACATACCTTAAACTTTGAAGCTTTGAATGAGATCTTAACTTTAGGACTCTATTCGCAAAAATAATAGGTGTTTCTTGTAGCCCTCAGAATGGGGATTCCAAATCTCGAAGAATTATCAAAAACTCACGGTTGAATCTTGAGATATATGGATTTTTAGGTTGAAAACCTAATGGGTGTTCTTTATGATTTTGAGAGATAATGAGCATATTTTGATGTTCTAGGGATTAAATCTCGTGTTAGAGATGATAAGGGGTTGAAAAATACCATATTTAACCTTAATGAGTCGGAGAAGGAAGCCGAAAATTGGCCCCAGGCTATACCCAGGGCGGCGCCCTACTTGGACCCCCGGTCTAGCTTGGGCGGTGCCCTACTTAGACCCCCGATCTAGCCTAGGCGGCGCCCTGCTTAGACCGGTGGTCTAAGTGAGGCGATGCGGGCTTATACTCTTTTGCTACTGGAATGGCATACCAAACATACCCTTACGCTCGTCTAAAAATTCCGAAACCTACTCGAGATGTACTCTAATCTTGTCCCATCATAACACAAAAAAAAATTAAGAAACTATGTTGGGAAGGTCGTAAAATAATTCAAGGAAGATTGAAGGCTCAAAATAAACTCAGTGTTGGTTACTTTGGATACTTAGCTAGAATTCTAAGTGTTAAGATTCTTTTGACTTATTTAGAATGTTTTAACGATGAAGAAACTTTATGGGATCTTACAATTTCTCTCCCTTGGGAACATTCATCCTCGAATGTCACTAGATATATCAAGAACACAAAGGAAACTAAGGATAAACAGTTGAAAAAACTTGTTAAAATGACTCTACTTCACTCTAAACTTTTGGATACTTCACAAAATGCTTAAACTCATAAGAGGAATAGCTATATAGCTGCAACTTTAATAAAAAGGGATTGAATTAAGAAAGGTTGGTACCTTTGGCTTGATATGAACTTGCGGAGAAGAGGTGCGGGTACTTGGATTGCATATATGCTTCGGTTTCCCAAGTTACACCCTCAACTGACTTGTTTTGCCACAAAACTTTGACTAAGGGAACCTCTTTATTCCTTAGTCTACGGACTTGGTAATCTAAGATCTCAACTGGAATCTCATCAAAAGAAAGTTTGTTCTGAACATCAGGGCCTTTCGAAGGATCTACTACCATGGACTCACCAATATGCTTCTTAAGAATGGAAACATAAAAGACCGGATGAACAACTGAATACTCTGCAGGAAACTCAACTTCATAAGCTACTCTTCCAACACGTCTTAGAATTCTATAAGGGCCAACATACCGGGGGCTAAGTTTCCCCTTCTTTCCAAACCTCTTTACCCTTTTCATGGGTGAAGTTTTTAGATATACTAAATCATCAACTTTAAACTCAAGGTCTCTTCTACTCACATCGGCATATGATTTCTGACAACTTTGAGCTATTTTCAATCTCTCCCTAATTAACTTGACCTTCTCCATAGCTTCAAACACTGCATCAAGTCCGGTTAAAACAGCTTCACCCACTTCAAACCAACCTATGGGTGATGTACATCTTCTACCATACAAAGCCTTAAATGGTGTCATCTGGATGCTAGAGTGATAACTATTATTATATGCAAACTTAACTAGTGGCAAATGCTCATCCCAACTACCTTTGAAATCAAAAGCACATGCTCTCACCATGTCCTCCAAAGTCTAGATGGTCCTCTTAGCCTGACCATCTATCTGTGGATGAAAAGAGGAACCCAAATGTACTTGGGTACCAAGGCCTCTCTAAAAATCTCTCTAAAACTGCGAAGTAAACTGAGTACCCCTATCTGAGATGATAGACAAGGGAACTCCATGCAATCTCACTAACTTTTGGAGATACAATTTGGCATAATCCTCCGTTGTATAAGATGTATGCACTGGCAAAACATACGCAAACTTAGTCAACCTACCTACAACAACCCAAATGGAGTCATGATGATGACACGAAAGAGGTAAACTAGTCACAAAATACACATTCAACTCCTCCCACTTCTAAGTGGGAATGCCAAACTCTTACATCTTACCACCAGGCCTTTGATGCTCTACCTTAACCTGTTGGCAAGTTTCATACTTTGCAATAAACTCTGCTATATCCTTCTTTATTCCACTGTACCAATAGATTTCCCACAAGTCAGGGTATATCTTGGTAGCGTTGGGATGAATAGATATCGTGCACCATGCGCTTCAGCCATAACTCTTTGCCTCAGATCAACACAAGAAACACACAGTCTAACCTGCAATCTCAACACACCATATCCCCCTTGGGAGAAAACCTCTACCTTTTGGCCATTGACTGACTCCTTCAGTCTGACCAAACTAGCATGTAAGTCTTGTTTCTCCTTCACTTCAGAAACTAAAGAGGATTCAGAACTACTCTGCACTAGCATACTCTCCTCAATGAAATCAAACAACCTAACACCCAATCTAGCCAAACGTTGCTCTTCATGGACTAACTCCTTTTTATCTTTCCCTACATGAGAAACACTACCCATGGATAACCTTCTAAGGGCATCTGTCACTACATTGGCCTTAACCGTATGATATAACACACTCATATCAAAATCCTTTAAAAACTCTAACCACCTTCTTTGTCTAAGGTTCAACTCTCTCTGGGAAAACACATACTGAAGGCTCTTGTGATCAGTAAACACATCAACATAAACACCAAAAAGATAGTGTCTCCAGATTTGTAAAGCAAAGACAATAGCAGCTAATTCAAGTTCACGGGTTGGGTAATTCTTCTCATAAGGCTTCAAATGTCTATAGCCATAGGCTATAACTTTACCTATCTGTATCAACACAAAACCCAAACCAACCCTAGAAGCATCACAATATACCACAAAACCATCCGTACCATCAGGTAGAGTCAACACAGGGGATGAAGTGAGTCGAGTCTTTAACTCCTGAAAGCTCTTCTCACAAGAATCTAACCAAAGAAACTTAACTTTCTTTTGGGTCAACTGAGTCATAGGAGATGCAATAGAAGATAAACCTTCAACAAAGCGGCGGTAATAGCTAGCTAAACCCAAGAAACTCCTAATGTCAGATGGA